>NC_056741.1:1577060365-1577080365 GCF_019279795.1 Protopterus annectens | reverse complement strand
CTGCTAGTTTTCCGTGCAAATTCGAAAACCTATTGGAATACAGCCACTGAAAGGAGTCTCCACAGAAAGAATGCTAGGAGCTGCTGTTGCTTTAATTCATGTGTATGTGCAATAAGCTGAAGTCTATGCTGCAGCTGCTGCTAATAGACTATAGCCAAGAAGAAAAAGAGTTTTCAGACCCCAGTTAATTTTTCACAGTCTGCATGAGGTGGAAATTGTAGAGTACTGCATGGTAGATAGAGACATACTACAGGAACTTTGTAACCTCTGTCATCCACTGGAACGTTGCAACCTCTGTGATCCTCAGCTCAGACCCAGGGAAAACCAAGGCGAATCAATATTAGTGGACACAAAGATATTTGTAGCACTTAGAATTTTAGCTACAGGAACCTTTCAGAGACCAACAGGGGACATGCTGGAGGTGTCACAGCCATCAGCATCCAGGATCCTCCATCAATTCCCGAATGCTATGCTCCAACATGCCAGTAACCACATATATATTTCCTGTACTCCTGAGGACAGGGCCAGAAATATGTAACAGTTCTACCCTGTAGCACACTACCTTGAAGTATTGGGTGCCATAGATTCTACACATATCATAGGATCATAGGATTATAGGAAGTTACTAGGTTATTGGCCCTGAGGCCCATAAAACCATAGCCAAGAGTTTAGTCCATGCATAGACAAATCAGCACCAGATGTCCCTGTCCAACAGGGACACAGGTGGAATCCCAGGGATGTATTTTCTGTTTCCCATCCAGTTATCCTAATTGCACTTAAAAAGGGGTAAAGAGGTACTCTGCTTGACATGGAGATGGAGTCTATTCCATAGATGTGGGAGTCTCTGGTACATAAATCTGTCCCACCAGCAAGTCCTATTGATGTCATAGACCAGGTTGAGGCTGTGTGCAGGTTACTTGAGTGGAGCTTGACTTGCAAATATGCAGCAGTCCCATCAAGGCAGGATTCAAGATCACTTTGTATGCCAGACAGAGTCACCTCTGAGGAGTCTGTATGAAACAGAGTAGAGGGATAGGGCTTTTAGCCTATCTGTGTATGCTAGATTTTTGAGGCCCTGAATTCTGTTGAGGAACCTCTGTGGTCTCACCAGCTGCTGCATGTGCTTTGCAAGGTACATGTTGAATGAGGAATTGTACTCAGTAATGGGTCTTATAAGGGAAGAATACAGGGATGTTATGACCTCCTTGTCCCTGGATGAGATACCTTTACTTATGAGGTGGGACATGTAGAAAGCTTTCCGTACAATGGAAGCAACATGGTGGTCAAAAGTCAGGCTGCTATCAATCTGGGTGCCCAAATCCCTCACAACTGACTGCGTGCTTAGAATGTTGTTATTAATGTGATCATTTGTGGGGACATCTCTCTCCCCAAAGGGGATGATAATGCATATTTTTGTATTCGGTTTGAGGCCATGTTTCTGGCACCAGTCATTTGTTTGGGTGAGACTCTCATGGAGGATGTCCACATCACTAAGGGAATTGATGATAGCTCCCAACTTGCAGTCATCTGCAAACTTGGTCAGCCATAGCCCACTGGTTTTGGCCTGTACCTCAGAAAAAGTATATCCCAAATAACAGAGGCCTCAAGACCAAACCCTGGGGTATGCCACTTTATACGGGTCTACTGCTTGATGTGGCTATCCCTATTCTGACTAGGTGGGTTCTATCAGTGAGCCAGTTGGCTTCCCATCTGGTAACATATGGATCGATGCCTAGTTGAGAGAATTTATCTATTATGGCCAAGTGGGGAATAGTGTCGAAGGCTTTGGCCAGGTCAAGGTAGGTGGTGTGCACCGTCTTCCCTTCATCCATGGTTTTGGTGACTGTCTCAAAAAAGTCGACCAGATTTAGTAGACATGACCTCCCCTTGATGAAGCCAAACTGTGTGGGATCAAGTGTTTGGAGGTTGCCAATGTCCTTGTTAATGAGGTCCATGATAATCCATTCCATGGCCTTGCAGATCAGGCTAGTTAGGCTGATGGGTCTATAATTTCCCAGATCACTGGATGCCCCACCCTTGAGTAAAGGGATGACAGTGCCTGTTCTTCACTCAGCTGGGACAAAACCATTACTCAGACTTTGGTTGAATAGGGTGCCCAATGGTGCTGCAAATTCCTGCCTGAGTTCATGTAGGATGCAACCGGGGATGTTATTGGGTCCCATGGGGGCTGTATTTTTTGCCTTTGAGAGAGCAGTGATGACCTGTGCCTAGCTATAAGGGAAAGGGAGCAGGTACTGGGAATGTCATGATTTACTGATGGGGGGGGGGGGCAGAGGGGTGAAATTTTCCCTGAATCTATCAGCCGACAAGTTTGCTATATCTACGGCATTTGTATATGTGGTGTCTTTGACCACCAGTTCTGAACAGATCTAGGTGCTACATTTGAGATTACAGACATATGTGAAGAAGGCCTTATGATTCTGTAGTAGATGTAGCCAATTTGGACTTGAAGTTTGCTTTGGAGGATTTCACTAGTGCTCTTATTTGCTTGTTTGGGCTAAGGAAAGATTGCTTCCAATAGAAGCATATACAAATCAAGGCACCACCTGGTGAACAGGGAAGGGTCTACCATAAATAGAAAGGGCTTCCACTCCATTATCTGCCAAGTTGTTTGTAATGCTAATGGAATCATCCCTAATGTGTGTGCTGACAGGCTAGGCAGTTACCAGAACTCACATATCTGGCACACCTCCCAACTGTATCAGATGTTCACTAGAGGTGATTATCTCACAGGGTCATTTGCTGGGGGATGCAGGTTATGCACTGGAACTGTGGCTGATGATGCCCATCAGAAATGCCCACACACCCACTGAAGAACACCAACCGGAAATATCATGGAGCATGTGTTTGGGCCACAGAAGTCACTGTTCCAGTCCCTGGATACATCTTGGGAAGCCCTGCAGTACAATCCATGTACATGCAGTGAAATCTTCACTGTCTCTGCCATGCTTCACTACATCATCCTGAGAAAACAGGTTCAGCAGGGTCATCAAGTGAAAAAGGCACATATTCCACCACCAATAGCAAGGTCACCACAGCCACACACAGGTGAGGAGTCAGAGGGGGAAACAGCAGCTGTTGTGGGTGTAGGCAGATGTAGGTGTGCTCGGTATGGCCTTGCATTGGCTAAGAGGCAATGCATAGCACACTCACTCACCACCTAGGGGGCTAAAACCTTCATCCTATGCGCATACATATATTAACATTGATGCCAAGCAGTGCTCACAACTATTATCTCCCCATGTAATGGTTGTGTACTTCTAGCATCAGACAGACTTAGTGCTGAACTAACACTGTAGCAACTGCTGGATTTGCAAGGTAAGTGCTGAACCTGGAGTGTTAAAACAGAATTGTGTAATAATACAAATAAATGACATATACTTGCATTTTTTTATTTGGTAATGTAAGTAAAATCTAAGTAAAAGGTGGGCAATTTATAAAGCAACTACTTTAACATTTAGCAGAGACTTATATGAATACACATGTCCTCTATCAAGTAATGGGCCTCAGACATCAATGATTCACACATTCATACCTCTCAAAAGTACTGATGGTCACTGAATGTTCTCGGTTTTGCCTCATACTTTTGTACTGGAAAATCATTAAAAGAGTGACATTAGAACCTAATGAGACACATTTCAGTTTCAGACTTCACAACCCTCAGAAGACTCTTAAAAATACTGATGCAAAAAACTGTTCTAATTCCATCAACTGTCTAACTTTCTAGGACCAAAATATGGAAAAAGTACAGTTAGCAATATGTATGTATCCCTAAATCTAATGGATATAAAACAAGGATATGGCACAGTTATCATCACTTGCAAATAGTGTTGTGGGGGAGGGGCAGGATGCCTAAGCTGACACAGAAGGTAAGTGACTCTGTGTAAGTAAGAAAGATAAGCTGGCAGATATTTGTATAAAGTAGCAAAGGGCCAGTGAGACAGAATGAGCTATAAGCTTCATGGATAAACTGTGTAACTGTTATGTGTGTGTCTGTATGGGCCCTCCAGGTGAAATTGGTGTGTGAGTGTCTGCAAGAACACAGCCAAACTCTGTGCTAGCTCTACATCTTAGTATGTCAGACAGGTGTGAGCCATGCATGGTAGACGTGGCAGCTCATTGCTGTTGTGCCCAACCATGAGAACTGGCTCTGCCGGGAGTTGCAGTGGCACATCCATACCCATGGTCAGATGCACTGCTGTTACCTGAATGTGACTGATGTCTGCTGGATGAGCTCCCCTCACGATAACACCCAGGACCATGACCCCATGACCTTCCATGTCTGTGTGTGGACACCTCAACTACTGATGGAGCAGTAGAAGTACTGCCACTATGGGAGCATGATCAAGCATTGCCATGTTGGCTAACATCAGATGATGTGGCTTACTTACAACCACGTGGATGCCATCTCCCTCCCAGCAGACATTCCATCACAGACGTTGCACATTCTAACATATCATTCATCCGATCTATTGAATCAGCAACATGGTGGAGGCAGTCACACATGTCAGCCTGTGCCACATCTACAGTACAACCTTAAGCATTTCTCTGGAGGACCTATGGGAACATGTCTGCACCTCCATGATGGCCCTAAACATATGTTGATTGTCATGAACATGCACCAAGTGGCATGGGAAGACACTCCTGTATCAGATGGAGGATGGACAGCAGGCCTCCTCCTAGCTCCCTGAACAACCCTCATATGTGGCACCTCGCCCATACTTTGGCTACAGCCATAGTCTACAGGCACTGTAACTGCAGTAAACAAACTGCCCTAATCGAGTGTCTCACCCTCCACCTGTCTAATATCTGAGGGCTCACTGCAATGGGTTGATGTAGGCCTACTGGCTGTGTCCAATAGAATTACAGGGTATGGATGAATGCCAGCCATAGAGTCAGATTGAACCCCTACACTCCACTGTGCCTCTGTTTGGACACCATCATCATAAGAGTCTGCTGATACTCTAACATCAGGTGGTAGGAGCCCCACACTTCCACTGTCAGGATCACCTGTGATAATAAGCAACAAACAGAATAAGAATATTAATACCTACACTACTATAGTCCAATATATGGTAACAAACCAACAATGGTACCACTATTACTGACAATACAGCAAAACACATAACAGTCCTGACACCCACATCACCAACTAAATATTTCTTTGAACTGCTCATCAGTACTGACATAAAAATGTTTGGCTTACCACGTTCAGATGATTGTAGGCTGCCTATGCTGGATGGTCCTGGAAGCAGTTAAGCAAAAAGGAAGGACACCATCTTCACAATGAACAGTAACCCAGGGGATTAACACTTTTTGCATTTTATATGTCCATTAACGATACTTTTAACAAGAATACAAAAAACATATATATGAACACCTGTATGACATTAGATTAAAAAAGGAGACTAATGTGCTAAGTAAACATATCCTACAGAATGAAGGGCATGCTTTTAAATTTGTAGTTATTGACAGCATTGAAACAGATATCTGAGGTGGAGCTTAGTCACTCTTGCTGGAGAAGCAGAAATTGTACTGGCAGTTGTGTCTGGATGCAGGCAACTGGCCAGGTTTTAATAATATGTTTTATACAGAAAATATTTATATATATATATATATATATATATATATATATATATATATATATATATATATATATATTTTTTTTTTTGACATGATTCATTTTAAATATACCATATTTATAACTAAATATTTCACATATTATGCCACATTATTGCTCAATCACTTTGTCTTTAAGGGGCTCTGTCATTATTTATTTAATGGCTATGATGTATTTAGTCTGTGTTATAAAAGTGGATTGAATGTTTTATTCGTTTATCTGATAAAGTTCTTATTATACAGGATGAAAGTGCTTATGTTTATTATTTGTTTTGTGTCTAGTCAATAAATATTGTGTTCTCTACTCTGGGCTCAGACTCAATATTGTATGAAAATTCAAGGAGAGAGGGTGACTTCCAGCTTCTTCTTTGGACCACTGTTTTCATTTTTTGGACTTTTAACAAGAACTTGGATGACACATCCACCCCAAGTCCATGTGTAATCAACCAGAATGTGTTGTTAACTGTATCAGTCTACAACTATTCCTCCCCAATGTTAAACAGAACTTAAGTATTGCTGTTAATATTTTACTATACAAGAAGTACTTAACAATTGAGATAAGTAGGCCTACCTAGAAGTTCCTCATGAAACAGCAGCACCAGCGTCAATGGCATGCTGCTGTGCACTTTCCAGTGTTGCTGTCTGGATGCCTGACAGTGGACAGGAACTCTTCATTTGGTGTCAGTGGTGGCTCTTTAGCAGCCCCCCATAGCCATCCTTTCATGGGCCACTGTAGCTACTCTCCTCCAGGCTGAAGAAATCATGTCAGTGGCACCTGACCATATGTCCTGCTCTGGCCACCTATTGCATTCACATCATGACTATCTGCTGCCAAATTTGCATTCTGCCAGACCCCCCCCCCCCCCAAGCAGAAAGGCACCATGTTGCCTAAATGCTTCAACAATTACTTCATTCTCAGGGTCATTGAAAGGGAGTTTGCAGGGATTGGGAAAGAAGGATAATACACATAAGTATCATATAAATAAAAATAAAAAATACTGCTTCAATATAACACATACAAGGTAGTAGTTCACTATTACTGACTGGAAAAAACAGAAAACAGTCAAACTATTCAAATATAAAAAAGGAATTGTCTGGTTGGAGCATATTACAATCACATGCAAAACAAGATTTGATCAAAAAAAAAAAAAAAAAAAGGAGAGTGAAAATAGCAAATCTTATTTGTGCCTAAACAGAAATGCAGCTTGACTCCTCCATCCCCAAAACAACAGGCAAATGGCACATTTTGCTAACAAACCATCAGTGAAATACTAAAAGTGTTATCAAATAAACTGTCTCTGAAACATGTGTACACATTTCCCACAGAACATTCCATTTTATGTAATTCTTAGTCATGTCTACCTGTGGCCAGCACTCCCCTAGAGGTGTGTTTGGACCATCCTAGAAGGCTAACAACCCTGTGTCATTGCAATATAGGACATTTACATTTAACAAACTGAAGTGTATAAAGAGAAAAACAGTTGAAACTTTAGCACTTGTGATGACAGTTAATAAGGCTATGCATCTGAGAAAGTAAAATTCCCTAACAAACATACCTATGGCATCAGTACACTTTTAAGAAATGCATACAGATAAAATTAGCATTTCTAATTGATATGGTGGTGCTGCAGTAGCGTTGTTGCCTCACAGTAAGATGTTGTCCTGTTCGATTTTCAGCTCAAGCGTCTTCTGTGTGGAGACATGCATGAATGGGCGTACCTTTGTTGAAGGTTGTGCATCAGGGCTGGCAACTCGGTACGTAAAAATCTATTGCCAATCATTAGCAGACCGGAGTTCTGCTGTGGCGACCCCTAACCGGGAAAAGCCGAAAGATTCAACAACTACAATATATATATATATATATATATATATATATATATATATATATATATATATATATATAAAATCTATCTATCTACCTAACCTATCTATCTAATCTATCTATCTATCTATATACATACATACGTGCATACATATATATTAACATATTTTTCTTACTGACATTTCAGCATATCCAGTATAAAGCTGAAAATTGCAAGCATACCTTATCAAGATCAGTAGTCTTCTGAGGAGATAAATCACAAACTAATATCTTCTTCTGTATTATCCACATAAACAGTCTCCTCACCTTCAGGTTTCCTAGCTACATGTTTCCCTTTTTATAGTCTAAATTCAGGGCTGTAAACATGGAGAAAATACAAATACAAATGCAACTCATTAGAATTGCTGAATCCTAAATATTTAGCTCCATGTATCTGATGTAACCATGGTGCAGGCACTTCCTCAGTGTTTGTTGCTACTGGATTGCAACTGTGAATGATTACTGGCATGGAGAATGAAAACACAACAGCAGTTCAGAATTCCCTACCTCCAGTGGGTGTGTTAGCCAGGTTAGACTTACGAAGTGTAGAAGTAACTGTATCAAGGTTTTAAATGTAAGTAGCAGTACTCAATTTACAGTTTATTTTCAGTAACATCCAACTTCCTCTTCATTCCTTGACAACTGTATATTATTGCCATTTAATATCCTCACACATTTTAAGGACAGTGATGCAGAATGCTTTACAGACTGCATGTCTCAGATTACTGGTCAGATAAGACAAGAATGAGCAACAAACAGAGAGATAAGACAGTGCTGCATTTATGCAAGCAATAATCTGAAATGGCTGTGTGATCACTCAGTGCTCTACTTCTAAAATTAATGCATATACAAACAAGTGTCATATGTTTTGTTAGTAATGTGGATGGTATTGCAGTTGGTTGTATGCACAATGATTTTAGTTCTCTGCTGAAAATCTGTTTGTGTGGCAAAGAGGGTTAAAACACCCTTACTGTGTTTTGAAGGTTCATTGGAGTGATAGTTCAAATCTAGACCTGTGTATAAATATTTCATGTGTACCAACATACATTTTGTAGTGCTGTTTATTTAACAAATTTCTTTTCTTCATTTCACCTACCTTTACCTTTTTTGTATTTTTTAATGACAGTGTTTGCATGGTACATAGCTTAGCAGAAGCAAGGGAAATGGAGGAACACAATGAATGTCAGGTTTAGCTCTGTTTATCCCATTTCTGTAACACTTAGCACTGCGCAAACCTGGACTAGTGTTCCACACAGGACTGACAGAACACCTGCTGGCAAGGTATAGACAGTTTAGTAAAGGTCAAAAGGGATGCATTGTTGCATTTTTTGCTTTCCATTATGCAACACCACTAAGCACCATTGCAAAGCAGTTAGCAAGCTTCCCCAGCACCTGCAGCCATTGAACACCTGCAGAAAGGACTCAGACAGTCAATATTTTAAAATGGATACATTCTATTATACTTTTACTACCCTAACCACTCCCCTGATTAATTAGCCACTCCTACTAAACAGTATCATCCAATCACAACTCATCTCCCACACACCCACTCCCCAATTCCCAACTCTCCAACACTCTAAATCCTCTATCACCACTCCCCTATTTCTCCTTGACTTACCTACTACCATAGCCACCATGTATCCACCAAGACCCTCCTCATCCCCAAAACTAAAACCATTCTACTACCTCATACCCCCACTCATAATACTTCATCTCCTTACTGCCTATGAATTCCACAACCTGCCTAATTCTCAACACTCTACATCAAGTACAACATTCCACATCCAAGCACACACTCCTCCCTCAACACAACCCCACTTCCACTCCTACAGTAATTCTCCAAAACCTCTCCATCCAATACGACCTAAATAATTAAACCCAAGGACTAAGAACTATTACCAACTCCTACTAAAGTTCACCAAACTCATACAAAGTTTACATAATCTCATAGCCGATGGTGACATCCATCCTAACCCTGGTCCAAGCTCACAAACTATCACTAACCCCATAGATAGAACTCCTACCAACATAAGAAGCTCACATAATACCCCAAAATCATTTCTAGTCTGTCACCTAAATATCAGAAGTATAAATAATAAACTCCACTATCTGCATGCACTCATAGATATACACTCACCTGATGTTTTCTGCCTTACAGAAACTTGGCTAAAACCCACTATCCCTGACAATGAAATATTACCCCCCCACTACAATATAATAAGACTTGACCGTAAAGTAAGAAAAGGAAGTGGAGTAGCCATTCTATATAAATCATCTCTAGAGTTAACTACAATTAACATCCCACTTGACCTAATAACTACCAACACCGAAACAATAATCTCAAGAATTCAACTCAACAAAAGCAAAGCTATAAACATAGTATGTAGTTACATTCCTCCAGGCAATAACATAAACACCTTAGAAAGCACACTCCAATGGTTATCCTCCTCTCACCCCCAAGAAACAATCATACTTGGAGACTTCAACATTGACTGGACAACGTGTTCAGTACATTTCCCAACCACCCATATTAACTTACATGGTTTCTCCCAAACTATTACTACCCCCACCAGAATCAACAAATCTAACAAAAAGGAAAGCATTATAGATTGGATCTTAATAAATAACAAACCTCAGTTGTACAAAGCAGGTACCCTACCTGAGGACATGAGTGACCACCTCCTAGACTACATAATTAGAAAAAGAGAAGACATGCACCTTTATAACCTGCAGGTATACAAAGAACTTTAACCTAAATAGTTTCCAAATTGATCGAAGCTTATGCAGATGGGCCAAACTTAAAACACTACCCCTTGACCAAGCAGTCTCAGAATTCAACACCACCTTCCTAGCCATCTTAGACTAGTACGCTCCCAAACGTAGATATAGAACCCCAAAAACAAAACAGCACCATGGCTAACCTATCCTACTAGACAAAAACTCACTTCTAGAAATAGAGCATGGTCCTCATGGAGAGCCACCAAATCCCCACAAGCCCACATAACATACAAACAGATAAAAAATGAAGCTAAAAGATCTATTATGTTAGACAAGCAAAACTACTATTTCAATTTACAGCAGAAACACCAAAATCAGCCTCAAAAATTCTGGTCAGGACTGAACAAGCTACTCCACCCAGGTAAATCATCTACCCCCACCCCTTCATCAACCCTACAACTACCTCCTGAATCAGTAGCAAATACCTTTAACACTTTCTTCACCGAAACTGTCAAATCCCTAGCCAATAATCCTCTTCAACAACCTCACCTACTCATATGAACCCCTCACCCTTAAAGTTTGAGCCTATCCCCACAGACTATATCAAATCTTTACTTAAGAAATTAAAACCTACTACCCTCGCAGCCGACCAACTTCCAGCAGAATTCCTACAAAAGACCGGTAAAGTAATAGCTTACCCTATCTCCATCTTAATCACTCGTACTATCCAAGAATCCTACATCCCCTCCATCTGGAAAATCTCACACATTCTTCCACTTCATAAAGGAGGTAACTCCATAGAACTCTCAAATTACAGACCTATCACAATACTATCTCCCCTAGCCAAAATAATGGAAAAATGCATACAGAAGCAACTATTAGCCCACCTCACCCACAATTCTCTCCTAGCCTCATCCAAGCATGGTTTCAGACAAGCCCACAGTCCAACCACTGCCCTTCTCTCTTTCTCTCACACGATAAATCACAACTGTAATCAAAATCTGCTCTCCTCTGCCCTCTTCCTCGATCTATCTAAAGCATTCGACATGGTAAATCACAGCCTACTCTTAGAATCTCCCAAATCACTGTCCATAGATAACTCAGTATGTAACTGGTTCCACTCATACCTAAATGGTCGACAACAAGCTGTCTTGTGGAAAGATAATCTATCCCCCCTCCTACCTGTGACCTTTGGCGTACCCCAAGGCTCCATTCTAGGTCCCCTTCTTTTCTCTATATTCATCAATGATATGCCCAAAATTATACCACAGGCTACTTCCATACAGTACGCAGATGATTCCACACTAATCTGCACTGCCTCTACTCTCACAGAATTACAATCCCTAAATCAGTCTACCTTTAACAAAGTAGAGAACTGGCTTAAGAATCGTCTTTTCCTATTGAACCCAAATAAAACCAAACTACTACTTTTCTCCCCCACCCAAAAGCAAACACCACCAATATTTACAGTCTCTTCTAACAATGGGACCACAATTTCTCCTGAACCAAGCATCAAACTACTAGGCATAATCATTGATAACAATCTGAATTATAATGCCCATATAGACAAAACCATAAAAACAGTAAATAAAAAAATAGAATCCATGTATAGGATAAAGAAATTTCTAACGCCAACTGCCAGAACCACCATAGCTCACACACATCTTCTGTCCTCCCTTCTCTATGCCTCACCCATCCTCACAAATCTATCTAAATCAAACCTCAACAAAATCACCAGCTGCTATAACAATATAGCAAGATTTGCCACAGGCTCCAAATACAGAACCCACCATTGTCAAAATCTTCACAAATTAGGTTGGCTAGAACTACCCAATCAAATATACTATAGCCAACTCATAGTTATTCATAAAATCCTCTACCAACCTACCAGTACCCCGATTCTAACTAAAATTATCACCCCCTATAACAACCTAACATCCCTCCGCTCATCCAGCAGAATGCTAGTACAAACAACCAAAGCAAACAACTCAGCTGGAGATTCTTTGTTCTCCAACTCTAGTGGAAAAAAAATGGAACTCCCTTCCTCGAGAAGTAACATCTAACAGCTCCCAGCCTCAATTCAAAAAATCTCTAAAGACACACATGCACAGACTCTGGCTATGTCCATGTCTAAACCCTGACTAAACTATACAAAAATGACACTGAGCTAGTCAAAAAATAGTTGTGCTCCTATCAAAACCCCAACTAACCCAAAAACATAACAACAAACTTATTAAATCAAACTAGCTCACAGATGTGTCTACCAATTTTCTCCCTCTATACCTTATTTTTTCTTATCTCTTTCTTATCTTACTTGCTTTCTAACTGATAATGCTTATCTTACTGACACACCCCTCCTAAAAGATTGAATTCTCTGAATTCAATGCTTCAAATAAAATGTTTTTTATGTCTTATCTATTTGTAAACTACACATGACTTTTGTCTTTGACCTATTGTTAACTTTCTTAAGATCATTACAACCTGCATTTTTCTTTCTTTAATTGTTACTAAACCTTTGTAAAGAGATCTATTCTTAATTTTTTAATATCTTATAACCTACATCATTTGTTACTAAATACCTACATTTTTATTGTTGTTACTAAATGCTTTCAAAACATGGAGCTTTTCTACCCGGGCCTCTGCTGAAAATGGATATGTATCCAGTCGGACTTTCCCGGTTAACAAATGTAAAATAAATAAATAAATATTAATCCTGTTGTGCACCACACCAACACACTAAGCAGTGACATGCAGCGGTTAACACCCAGAACTTAAGAATGAATAGGTAATTATGTAATTATTATATAACCATTTCTGTGGCTGCAGGTGTAAGTGCAGGGCTGTAATACAGATGGTTTTGGATTCTAATACTGGAAGTGCAACATATTTTTTACTGTTGTGACAGTCAAGTTTGCAGTAACAAACAGGAAAATATACAAGCATTTTTCAAAATTCCTGTGGCAACAGATGTAGAGCTGCCATGTACATGATCATGGGTTTAACATAGAAAATTCCAGACATTTTCACTTTTGTTTCATTTCACATTGTATTAAGTATCACTTATAACACTTTATACATACTTATATATAGTGGAGCTGATATGAATCATATGTATAAGGGATAAGACACACTTACTGTGTTTTGAAAGTTCAGATGTATGACTGAGGGTATACTGTCTATTATGTTTCTCTAAGTATAATTCTGCAAACTAGACTTGGATGGCCTCCACACAAATAGCACACATACAATAAATCTTTATACAAGAACCTTGTCAGGTTGAACAAATACACGGTTAAAACCTCAGGCTGTCATTTGTATATTTGAATAATTCATGACTATGTCTGAGAAGCACTTCTTTTGTGGTAAAGATGATAAATCACTGACGTGGAAGAAAATGTTTTGTCCCTTATGCATAGGTTTGCATCCCACACTGTAAAAATCTATTTTAGCAGTATATAAAGCAAAACAAATGTGTCAGATCAGGACATTCATGACCCCAGTGGAAGTTAGCAAAGATAAATCACCTGACAGTTGCAAAAGCAGACACCTCTCAAACTAATGTCAAGTGTCAGATTAATCTTCCAATTTCAAAAATTGCTTTCCTCCCCACTTGGCACTGCTGCTCTCCACTTAACATCGGGCAAACATGGTTGGCATCATTGCTCGGGTTTGTACACTACCAGTAAACATGATAACAGGAGATGGTGGGAAATCATTATTTGCTATTACTCCACTTTTGGAATTAGATATGTCTGGCATTAGAGGGGTAGGTGCCCAATTTAGGGAAGAGAAGTGGGGTGTTCAGCAGTCCAGAATATTTACTGGACTCCAGTTAAAGTGCCATATCAAACACTTCTGCAGGGGGATTATTCTGGCTCCCAGTAGAAGTCTGAGGCTTGGAATAGTCTGGTCAGGGCTGAATCCAGTGCAACTGGCATCCCACACACTAGAGAACATTGTATGCACCATTTCAATGATCTAAAAAGATGCAGGAGGGATACACTCAACCAGTGGTTGGATGATTTTCAAACTAGTGACATCCCACAGTTGTGTAAGTATGCTAATAAAGAGAACTTATATTGCATAGAAAGCTAAATATAAGCAGAATGGTATGCATACTGCTTTTTTTTCTTTTCTTTTCTTTTCACAGCTAACCCTGAAATTGTGATGAATAGGCAGGGTCATCATCATCTCTAGAGACTGCGGGAAGCAAGTAGTATGTATGCTGCACAAGAGAAGTATTATTGTAGCTTTAAAAGTTAAAGACAAATGTGTTTGTTTTATATACAGTAGTAGCAAAGTAAGCATGCATATCCTAACTGTAAAAGCAAGTATGCATGGAAGTGGCGTGAATGCCCTGCTGTTAACTATAATCTGCATAATTGGACCAAATGTATGTGCAATAAATGCACATTGCAAGAACTACTTTGAACAATCCATAATTATACTTTGTAGTTGTTAGGACATATACTTAAATGTAATACATCAGATAAAATAGTTGTATAATTGTGATAATGTATTGTATGTCATGCATGATTGTACTAATATTATCTCTTTTTTTCTCTCACCCCAACTCTTATCTGTTTTTTTATTTTCTATTATGTGTTAATAAAATGTCTCTATGCCATCCAGCTGTAACAAATCAATAAATGCTTTACAGCACAGCAAGCTAAGCCATGTGGGTCAACTTGCCCCTGCTCCACCTGCTCCAGCACTGATGCCCAGCACAGCTGGGACCCAACCTGGCAGTACTGCCTCTGCTGCACCTGGACTACTTGCACTCTCAGGTAACACTACCCCAGTAACTGGTGCTGTGGTACCCTCTGGGAGTACTGGTGGAAGTGGGGGTTTCATCACTCACCAGGAGATGCCAGGATTGGTGCATAGAGTTGTGCATAGCACCATTGCTGTACACCTATGCCAGATGGAGAGCTGCTCTCCCTCATGGTATAGAGGAGGAGAAGAATTCAAGCACTCTAACAGCCAACAGAGTAAGAGGACAGTGATGACAGCCCTGTGGGCGAGGAGTAGATTCTCACTGCCCCCATGTTTAATGGGCATGAGCTTGCATTGTCCCCTTCCTCATCCTTATCATGGTGTCCCCCCAAATGTTTGTGTCCTTCACTATCCCTGTGTCTTTTCTTGATTGCCCTGTTTTTTGACATTTGCTTCTTCACCTCCCCAACCTACCTGACCCAGAAATAGCCAATATCTCTTATCCAGCATTCCTTTGTTACTGAGTTAAAAAAATGGGCACCTGACCCACAAAAAATAAATAAAAAATAATGTCTCATACATAGCTCTCCATTTCACACATGTGTCTTTTGATACACTTGATTTGGTCCAATTGATTATACAACATGACTGCATTATTGCCACCCCACTTTGTGGAGCTGACAGTCCAAATTCAGCTAATAATTTGTACATATTTTCAGTTTACATTATTAAATAAATGGATAGTTATGGCTCTTTCCTACCTCCCTCCTGCATATTCCTATATTGCTTTCCCTATGTTCTTCCCCCCTGCTTCCCCACATTTCACCAATTTTCTATCTACCCCATTTTAACATCTATAATCTGGTCAAAGAATAGAATCACACACAACACATAAGTACCAAAAAAACAATGGAGCCCTTCACGTTTTAGCCTCTATGTTTGTGCAGAGTTTGGCATTGCACACCATTGCCAAGTAATGATGAACAGCTTTTTCTTGGTGTGGTTACCTCTGGGCAATACTGCTTAAACAGGCTGTACTAGGTCAATGCACAGTAATCCATGGTGAAATTAGTATAAAGTATAATTTCATTGCATTATCACTACTTATTTAAAATTGTTACATACACTGGGATTTGAACCCTATATCATCTGGGTTCAAAAAGAAATGTGTCAATGTATTTACACCTGTTGCCACAAAGTGAACTAAGCATACCATCAGTACTGAGAACTCTTAGAATTATAACACTGAGGCACACATTTGTGTGCTAACTACGGGAGAACAGGGAAAATGGTAGAAATGTGTATCTCGCATGCGCAAAGATTTTGTCAACCATCACTCAAACCTGCTACTCAGCTGCATGCTATGCAAAGTGGACAATAGCATGTATTACTTTTGTTTACTGCCTATTGAGTGGTCATGACATGAAACTGCATGTGGAAACAGAAAAAAATGAAGGCCCTATTTAAGACAATGCCACATATTTAAAATGCAGCCATCTGTTACCTACCGTTATGCACTGCAACCTTTGTCTCTCAGTACTTGTTCACTGAACTACAAAAATTAATAACAAATGTGTTATATACCATGCACATCTTCAGAATGACAATACACATTCAGATTTCTCAGTACTTGTAGTAATGTGGACACCTGTTTGCAACTAGTTTGTAAAGGTTTCTCTTAAAGTATATCTGCACATTGGAACACAGCCACCAAATGCTACACATTGTGTACTCATCAATCTGGTGACATGAAGAAATTGAAATATCTTGACAGTTGGGTTCTGCTCTCATTTCAGTCAACTGGGAGGTGTGTATGTGTGTGTGTGTGTGTGTGTGTGTGTGTGTGTGTGTGTGTGTGTGTGTGTGTGTGTGTGTGTGTGTGTGTGTGTGTGTGTATGTATTTGTGTGCATGTGTGTGTGTGTTTGTGCACTTGCTTGGCATTAAAGAGAGAGCATGTGGGACACTGCTATTACCATTTTCTAGTAACCAGACACTGCTGATGTCATCACCTTTAAACTGTTGTCTGACACTCTTCAGGTCAGACCTGAGCTGTGGTGCTTTCCTTAAATACAAAGTTCTGTAGTTGGTGTACTTAGACAGGTAGGGGTTCTGCTCTCAATGCAATCAACTGGTGTGTATGGGTGTCTGTGCTGTTGCTTAACATTGGAGAGAGCATTTTACAACAGCATGTGAGACACTGCTATTATGATGTTCTCCTCAACAGACACTAATGATGCCATCACTTATAAACTGTTGTCTGATACTCTCCAATTCAGACTTGAGGTGTGGTGTTTACCTTAATTACAGAGTCCACTAATTGGTGTTCTCATTGCAGTCAGATGGAGTGTGTGTGTGTTTGTGCCCTTGCTTGACATTAGATAGAGCATTTTACAGCAGCATGTGGGGCACTGCTATTACCATTTTCTCCACACCAGACACTGCTGATGTCATTGGCTATAGGTGATTTGCAGATGTGCAGTATTCCCATCATCAGGGCAAGGTCAGAGGCTGGCCTGTAGGCCAGGCAGAAGTCACCTCATCCTATACAATACAGATTACAGTGACAGGGCTTTCAATCTATCCACAGACATCATGGCATGGTTTGTAGGCCCTGTATTTTTTGGTAAGAAACCCATATTGTCTCTCCAGCAACTGCAGATGTCTGGAGAGGTACAGGCAAAAGGGAACATTATACTCTATTAGTGTGATGTTTGAGTACAGTGCTGTCATATCATTGTCAGATCTGGATACGATGGCCTGACTTATAAGGTGCATGGCGACGCCATTCCATACCACTGTGGACACTTGGTGGTCGAAGTTCAGATTGATATCTATGTGTGTTCCTAGGTCTTGCACCCCTGGGTTTCAGCATAGGGGAGTGTTGTCAATCCTGCAATTAGTGAGGAATTCCACTTTGCAGAAGGCCAAAATAATGACACATTTTTGTATTTATCTGTAAACCATGTGGCTTTGGCACCAATCATTTGTCTGTGTTAGCCTCTCCTGTAGTATGTTATCATCATCGGTAAACTCAATTATTACATCAAATATGCAAGAATTTGCAAACGTGGCAAGCCAAAGGCCATATACTTTAGCCTGGACTGTCAAAAAATAGATTCCAAACAGTAAAGGGCCAATCCTTGGGGTATCCCAGTGGTGACAGCTCTACTGGTAGAGGTTGATTCAATATCTTTCACAGTATGTGTTCTGTCAGTGAGCCAATTGGTTAGCCATCTAGTGACATAAGGGTTAATCCCCAGCTGGCAGGGTGCCTCAATTATACCTCAGAGGAGGATTGTGTCCAAACCCTAGCCCAGATCAAGAGACAATATGCACTGTCTTACCTTTATCCAGGCCTATCGCACAGAATCAATGGACTGTGACATCACAGATTACCTATACTGTGACTCATAACATAATCTACCTGATAAAGTTGGATACATACTTCAACACATCTTCCACATGGACTATGTTCTCACAGAAGGGTTTACATCAATATGCATCCATCTGAGTTGAGAGAGACATCACCTGATGCATGCATGTATAGACACAGCTTGATTCTCCCCATCTGCAAGGTAGACCAACATGTCATCTGGACCTTTTCTAAATGGACACTAGCAATACCCCGGCTGTATGCAACATACATCTATGAGTTGTTAATGCTACATCCATGTCTTTTAAATCTATTAGATGTCCTCAAAGAGGCCAACGGCATGCATGATGACACCAGTATCATCCTGTGGAACTTGACCAGGCCAAGGCATTTGACACAAATCCACAATGAGGTATTCAATGAACTCTATCAGATGTGGCCATAAATACCTATATCACCAAGTGGGTAGACCACTGGATCATATCATCAGGACTCTCTGACAACCCCTTTCTCGTCCATTATTTCAGTCACAGGAGTCAAGAATGACATACACATCCTGTGTCCAAACACCTGTCTGGAGGACTACAGATTGTTGGCAATCGTTAACTCTAACTATGACATTAGTATAATACAGATAGCATCAACATACATCAAAGATTACTGTCACAACCATGACAACACATGAGATGAAAGAAAAACATGGGGAGGGGATTTGTTATGTTACAAAAACAAATGCACACTCCAAGGATAAAGCAGACACCACATGCTATAAGCAGACTAATTGGTATGTGACCTGTGTCCTGGGGTATATGGTATATAGAATGCCCACCAGCATGTAGCCACAGCGGTGACTGCTCCCTTATATGTAACACAATTACTGAGTTTGTGCAGGACATCCACATCAAAGGCCATAATACTTCCATAGTTTGCAGTCTTCATCTCATCAGTAACTAAGTACAATGCACCCTTCTTCATGTACCTCCCTACACATCTTCCAATGATGTTATACTGAAGTGCACTCACCATTGCCACAGGGAGCTGTTGCACATTTTTGGATATGCCTAGCTATTCTTTTTGTTGCATAAACATTACTGTCTGATGGTGCAGGACCCCCATCAATATCTTATACCAGATGCATGTGTGATACCTGTTCTGGTGAGGTACACAGTACATACATAATTGTTTGACAACATTGATGGCATGAGTTAGATTTGTGACAGTGTGGATTGTGTCATATATATATATATATATATGTGTGTGTTTGTGTGTGTGTGTGTGTGTGTGTGTGTGTGTGTGTGTGTGTGTGTGTGTGTGTGTGTGTGTGTGTGTGTGTGTATAAACTTATAAACTTACTAAGCTGGGCTTTAATCCCTACGTCATCCAATGGGTTGCTAACTGGCTTACTTTTCCTTGGATCCCGGAAACTACCATCCCATCAGTCTGATGAGCCTTATCTGCAAGGCCATGGAGTGTATTATATATGGAACTTATAAACAAAGATATTGGCAACCTTCAAACACTGGAGCCCACCCAGTTTGGGTTTGTGAAGGGCCGATCTTGTCTCCTGAACCTGATTGACTTCTACTAATCAGTCTCCAGAGCCATAGACAAGGGTAAGGTGGTCCACACAGCCTATCTAGACCTTGGCAAGGCTTTTGACACCATCCCTCATGCTGAAATCATAGATAAAC
>NC_056741.1:1576952865-1577055365 GCF_019279795.1 Protopterus annectens | reverse complement strand
CTGATAAGTGAAGAGTACAGGGGTACAATGACCTCTCCTGATCTGGATGTGAATCCCTTCATGATCAGGTGGGCAATGTAGAAGGTCTTCCTAACCACTTTGGCAATGTGAGTGTCAAAAGAGAGGTTACTGTCAACTTGGGTCCCCAGGTCCCTGATAACGTCTTCCGTGTTTAATGGATTACCACCTATGTGGTAATTAGGGGTTACCTTGTTTTTCCCAAAGGGTATGACTATACATTTTTTGGCATTTAGCTTAAGGCTATGACTCTGGCACCAGTTATCCATTTCTATGAGACCTCTCTGGAGGATGTCTGTGTCTGATGGAGTGTCAATTATGGTGCCCAGTTTGCAGTCATCTGCAAATTTTGTCAGCCACAATCCCCCTATGTTTGCCTGCACTACAGAAAAATAAATGCCGAACAAGAGGGGGCCCAGGACTGAGCCCTGTGGGACACCGCTCGTGACCGGCTTAGAGTCTGACATGGCACCAGCAACTCTAACCCTGTGGGTTCTGTCCTTGAGCCAGTTTGCAACCCATCTTGTGACATATGGGTTTACATCTAAGCTGGTGAGCTTCTCTATGATGCCCGAGTGGGGTATTGTGTCGAACGCTTTTGCTAGGTCAAGGTAGGCTGTGTGAACTGCCTTACCCTCATCAATTGCCTTAGTGACTGTTTCAAAAAAGTCGACCAAGTTCAAGAGGCAGGATCTGCCCTTGACAAAGCCAAATTGGGTAGGATCCAGTGTCTGTAGGTCCCCAATGTCTTTATTTATGAGTTCCATTATGATCCTCTCCACAGCTTTGCAGACAAGGCTCGTCAAGCTTATGGGACGGTAATTTCCAGGGTCCGTAGAAGCACCGCCTTTGTGGAGTGGGACCACAGTTGCCGTACGCCATTCTTTGGGTATGTATCCTGTAGTAAGGCTAAGATTAAACAGCAGCCTTATGTGTGGGTTTAGTTCCTCATTGAGTTCGTGTAGCACACAGCCGGGGACACCGTCCGGTCCCATTGATGCTGTGTTTTTTGCTTTAGAGAGAGCAGCTCTCACCTGGGCATCTGAGATGTTTGGGAGGCTAGACTCTGGTGGGATAGATATTTCTCCTTTTGGGGGGGAGGGAGGGGAGAAATTTGCACTGAACCTGTATGCCAGTATGTTGGCAATGTCTGTGGGTTCAGTGATTTTTGTATCATTTTGGACTAATTCTGAGCATATCTGGGAGTTTCCACCCAGGTTTCTAACATAGCTAAAGAAGGCCTTATGATTGTCTTTTGTGTCATTAGCGATTTTTCTCTCAAAGTTGGCCTTGGATGATTTTATGAGTGATCGTAGTTTTTTTGCTAGTAGTGATCAGAGATGCCATACCTTTTAGGGATTTTGCTCTGTCATGTAGTAGATTTCTCCTCTTGTTGTAGAGTTTGTTTATGGCTGGGGTCCACCAGACCGGGCACCTGCCTTTGGTGGAAAGGGTCTTGATTTTATTAGGGATTGTTTGATCCATACATTCCTGGAGGTGCTCGTAGAAGACATTTGTAAGGGTTTCAGCAGCGTGGGTTGTGGTTTCCACTGTCTCGGGGGCCTTGAAGGATACCACTCCAGTCTTAAGAAGTGTGAAGTTTGCTTTTGAGAAGTTCTTCACTGTGGTCTTTTTTGCTGGGGTTGGGGGCAGGATGTGGATCTCCAGAGAGATTAATTTATGGTCTGATCTCACCAATGAGGGATATACTTCCGGTGTAGAGCATTTTGTCCCCATGTTTGTGATGATCAGGTCTAGTATATTTTCTCCTCTTATGGGAATGGTGACTAGTTGTTCCATAGCATTTGAGTTTATGAACTCCAGGAACCTTTGGGCTAGGGTGTTGGGGCTTGAGTAATGTTCCCAGTCTATGTTTGGGTAGTTGAAGCCACCCAATATGATGGTGTTTGGAGAGACATTCATACTCTCCAGTGTCTTCAGGAAGGCTGTGTGGGTTTCCTGAGTTTGAGAGGGTGGTCTGTAGCATGCTACAAACTGAAGGGCAGTTTTACCTATGGTTAATTGCACCTGGATGGTCTCCGATGCTTCGTGCATTACCACTAACCTGGAGGTGTGGGTATCCTTTATGAATATGGATACTCCCCCTCCTTTTGTGGTTCGGTCCAGATTTTGGGGCCGGAACGCATGATATGAGGTATAACCTGATAGTGCTGGGGTGCTCTCAGTAGCCTTGAACCAGGTTTCAGTCACAGCACAGACATCGATGTTCTCCATACTGAGGAGGGCTTTGAGGGTGTGCATCTTGAGGTTTAGACTTCTGGCATTGAGCAGTATTACCCTTAGTTTTTCTCCATTTTTGTTTTCTAGGGTGGTAGGTTTATCATTTGAGCCTTGCCTAAAAAAGGCACTATGGGGGTGGCAAGATCCTTTGCCAGTATCCGGAAGCCCAGGGGTGACAGGTGCAAGCCATCCCTTGCGAAGCAATAATAAGCAATAATAATCATTATTATTATTTTTCAAGAAGCCAAATCCTAGTGTACCCCTTGCTATTTATAGAAACTCAGAGGTCACACAACAGAGGAGTTAGGACAAATCCTTTGGCCTCACACATAAAAGCTGCCTGTTAAAACACCATTAAGGACAATGTTTGCTTGTATGAACATTTGCTATTATCCACAACAGTAAAAAGTGTTTGCTGATAGGAGCATGTATTATTATCTACAGCAGTAAAAAGTGTTTGTTCATATGAGTGTTTGCTATTTTGACCTGCAACTATGTACATTCACAACTATTGTTATATGAATATCCAGTAAGATTATTTTTTTAAACCCAAAGTAGTAAGACTACATCAGCAGCTAGGATTAACGGACTGTTCACTATTAACAAGGAAATCACCAAACAAAATAAAAGAAGAATGATCCAAAACATGTCCAGGGTAAACTAAAAACACTTTTATTAAACAATGAGCGATTGCACACGTGAACTTCCTGCTTCATCAGACCAAACAGAATTAAGAAAAAAAACAAACCTTTAAAGCACTTTAAAAATGCATTCACCAATAGAAACAAAGTAGCAATTGAAGCATACTGTTGCCATAATCGATAACAATGTATCTAATTCTTGTGCAAACTGTCTTCTTAAAGATACATACACTTAAGCTACCATTCGCACTACCGATACAATAAGTAAATCACTTAAATATAACACTAAATATAAAGAATTAAAACAGCAAAAACTTGCAAACTAGCTATCTCTGTTTGAATGTTAAATAGCATTAAAATACTGGGCTATAAACATCTCTAAACAAAACAATCGCAATAAAAAAATATATTAACAACGTATCAAAACTGTCTAACTAACAAACAAGCAAATTATAAGTAAAAATAGCAATTCACACATTAAAATTTATTAAGAAAACCTATTTACCCTCTAAAAAAGCATTCATGAAATGTATATATAACTGTCATAACTATGGAATGCCCTGATGGTTTAATAGATTAGTTACTTTTCTCCTATAAATCAGTCTCAGTTTTATATTATTTGCTATTCATTCTGCCTATGACTATTTTATTTGGGCTATACATATTTTTATATATAGTAAACTATAATATTTGATCATAATACATACCTGAGACCGAAGTGCTAAAAATGTTAAAAAATGAATGAATATAAATATAAATAGAGATGAGCATAGTATACGAACTATATTAAATGACATCAAGAAGTATGCCTATACATTAGGGTGTAAAATGAAGCTATTTAAATAAATGCCTAAGCTTTAATACAGGTCTTAAAGAAACCTGTCCATTTAGCCTCATCTTCCCATCTGCATGTAATCTGATGATCCATATTATTTTATTCAATTCAATATTATAATGTATGTCCCCTAACTGCTGACTATATGGAAATGTTTCAATAACCATGAATTTGAAAAAAGTGTTCCTTAGAAGTGGTCATAACATGCTTCACAAAAGCATTAGTTTGACAATGACTCAATGTAGTACAAATGTTCCCTAATTCTGTCCTTTAGATACCAGCTAGTCTTACCTACATAAAATAATTTGCAAATGATACAATACACTAAATAAATAATGTTAACACTATTACAGCAGTTGCCTGATATTCTGAAAGAATAATTCTTCCTTGAAAATGTATGTGTAAAATGTCCACTACTGTTGATATAAGAACAAAACTTAGAGTGTCCACAAGGTATTGTATAATAATAATCAGATACAGGCTGTACATTAGTGTTTTCCTTATATGCACATAACATCCTTTTAATAGACTTCTTGTTTTTATACCTAAAGAAAAGTTTTTCTCCAGCTATACTTTTTACTTTTTCATCTGTGGTTAATACATTCCAGTGTTGACTAATAATTTCAGCAACCTCTTTAACATTACTAGTATAATATAAAGAGCTTTTTAGCCAGTCTGATTTCTTCTCCTCATATTTTGGTCTGATATCTCTTGTTTGTTCAGAAAAATATGGTTGGGTTCTGGTGTTACTCAAGAGAAACTGGATTTACAGTGGATTTGCTTCTCATCATAACCTCTATCTATAGAACTCTTAGTAAATCTGTCTAATTCTTCATAGAATGTGTTATCATCAGCACTGAGCCTGGAAACCATTATTGCTTATCCTTTCAAAACATTTGTAAAAACATGTTTTGGATGCCTGCTTTGTCTGTGTAACATTTTATTACAATGGCATGATATTCATTAAATTCCAGTCCTAATATTCCCTTCTTCATTCCTTCTAATGCATACATCTAAGAATTCTATTCTGGTATCTGACTGAGAAATGTCAAACTTTAAATAAGTAGCAGTCAGTTGTATGTATTCACTAAAAGCCTCAGGTTGTAACATAGTACCTGTCCATACACTAAAGATATCATCCACAAATCAACAATCAAATGAAATATAATTATGATACAATTCATTAAGTAATATGTAATGATTTTCCCAGACTGCCATGAGTATATTGGTGTAGCTTTTGGCACAAGGTGTGCCCATAGCTATGCCATCTTATTGCAAGTAATATGTATTGGTAAATACAAAAATATTGTAAGATAACACTGTATTCATAAATTCACATATTAATCTGATAGTTCAACTATCATACTCACTATTTTGTGTCAAATAAGTTGTAATGGCCGAAACCGCTTCTTCATTGTACTTCATCTGTACTTCATGCAGTTTTGATACATTGCTAATGTAGTTTTTTATTGAGATTGTTTTGCTTAGATAGAAATGTTTATACTTTATAGCCCAGCATTTTAATGTCAGTTAACAGTGATAGTTTGCAAATTTTTGCTGTTTCAATTCTTTATGTTTAGTGTTATATTTAAATGATTTACTTGTCGTATCAGTAGTGGGAACAGTAGCTTAAGTTTGTGTACCTTTAAGAAGACAGTTTGCACAAGAATTAAATACATTGTTACCAATTATACCAACAGTATACTTCAGTTGCTACTTTGTTTCTATTGGTGCATACATTTTTAAAGTACTTTATAGCTTTGTTTTTATTTTAATTCTGTTTGGTCTGATGAAGCAGGACATTCTCCTGTGAAAGCACTCACCATTTAATAAAAGTGTTTTTAATTTACCCTGGCCATATTTTGGATCGTTCTTCTTTTATTTTCTTTAAAGATTTTTACTTTAGGTTTTAATTGTGTTTCATGTGCATGGAATGGTTTGGTAGGCTTTATACAATTGTTCCATGAAATAGATTTAAAATTAATTTGTTCCATTAATATAATGATTCCTTGAAGTATGGTGCAGCTGAGACATATTTTACAATTTTATTTTGACTCTTGGTTAATGGGACACTAAGTTTGCCATTAGCTGGGCTTTTCTTATTATTTGTAAAAAATATAGAGTGCCACTGGTATCAGACAAACCAAAAAAAGTATATGCTGCAGCAAAAAAAGTTGTCAATTGCTGAGAGTAGGGTAAAACACTTTAAATTCTTTAATAGTCCACAAACAAACAGTATAGGTAAGCGCTTTTGCAGTTGCCTGCTTCATCAGACCTTAATACAAAGACAGTTAATCAAGATGCATTTATACATTACTACAGCCAATGATACCAATTTAGTTAATAAGACAAATTCCTTTTCCTAAGAACAGGTTTTAAAGAGACGGCACTGTTCAGACCTGGTGGGGCATATGCTTTAAAATCAATTATCCACCTGAATTCCACGCATTCTGTTTCATTACTCATATCACCTTCTCTTAAATTTTCTAAGATTTTTTCTAGCACTAAGAATTTAAAACTATGGTTGTCTCCTGCTTCTAAGAAATGCTTTGCCAGTGCATTAGTCAGTTTCTTATTACGTATATCATTAAGATGTTCCAGTACTCTCTCCTTCAACATACGATTAGTTTTTCCAACATAGAAGCATTCACATAGTTTACATTTAGCCATATATACTATATTTCTAGTGGACCAATCTGCATAGAATGAGAGTTCTATAGGCTCCTTAGAAATGGGATGCATCACATACAAACTGGCCAAATACTAGGGCAGGCTTTGCAAGCTCTACATGCATGAGTTCCCCTGTGTTGTGATACAAGATGTTCCTTGCGTCTGTTCTGCTTGTAACAAAGTCGCTGCTTCAGGTTTTACAGTTTTTTAAAACTAAACCTAGGGGTAGAGTCTATTACCATGCTTATTTTAGGATCTACTAACAAGATGGGCCAGTTTCTTTTCACTACCTCACAAACTCTATGAACTCCTGCTGAATAAGTCAGACACATCCTATTCTTCACTTTCATACTAGATGTTATCCCTCTCCCTTCTTCAGTGGAAGTTTGTTCTGAATAATATGGTCTAGTTTTTGTTCTATCCAGTTTATCAACCTCTTCCATACCATTTTTTTATTTCCTCAGCTTTATAGCCCCTGTCCATAAGGTTAGATGTAAGTCCATTCAAAGCTTCCATTAGGGGTTCTACATCTGTATGCAGTCTCCTACACCTTAGTACCTGATTCTTAACTACATTCCTAGTAGTATGACTGGGATGCATACTAATACGATGCAGTATACTATTTTTCCTACATTCATTCCTATACTGCTTGGTGGAGAGATTACCTAACGTTTTTTGTAATCAACACATCTAGAAAACTAATTTCATCTTCAGAATAATGCAGGGTAAAGGACAAAAAAAAAACGGTGCTAATCTCCAAGAACTGTACAAATTCTTTCAATTCCAGTAATTCAGCATGCCAGATGAAAAAAATATCATCCAAAAACCATTTATAGAAATTGATGTTCTCCTTGAAAATATCATTGTTAAAAACTATTTCCTTTTCCCAGTTTGCAAGAACCAAATTTGCATATGCGCTGGCACATGCTGTGCCCATAGCAACACCTACAATCTGAAGGAAATATTCATGTTCAAAGAGGACTATTAAAGAATTTAAAGTGTTTTTCCCCTACTCTCAGCAATTGACAACTTTTTTTTTGCTGCAGCATATACTTTTTTTGGTTTGTCTGATATCAGTGGCACTCTATATTTTTTTTTACAATTTGTTCTTTCTGTTTGTCTTCTGGTGTTATGGTTGAGAGTTTGGGACAAGAGACATTTTTGAGTCCTGATGGAATATTGAATGGAATACAGTCAAATGATGGAACTATACTGGAAACAAGTGTTAATTTAACCAAGATGACCATAAATCCCCTTATCTGTGTAAGTTTTGATGAAGTGGATTTAAATGTAGACTATGAGGAAATGGCACTGTTTAAGAAGACATTGAGAGAACTGGAAGATAAAAGGTATAAGCACAAAAGATTATTGTGGCAATGCGGGTGGAAGTCTGTGGGTGGGTTCTGTCAGTGAGCCAGTTGTATACCTAGCTTAGTGAGTTTATCTATAATTCCAGAGTGGAGGATGGTGTTGAAAGCCTTGACAAGATCTAGATTGGCTGTGTGAATCACCTTACCCTCACCTACGGCTTTGGTGACTGCTTCAAAGAAGTCTATCAGGTTTAGGAGACATGATCTGCCTTTTACAAACCCTAACTAGGTAGGGTCCAGAGTTTGGAGATTACCAGTGTCATTGTTTATAAGTTACATAATGATACTTTCCATTGCCTTGCAGGCCAGGCTCATCAGGCTAATGGGGTGGTATTTCCTGGGGTCCAGGGTGGCTCCCCCTTTGTGGAGTGGGATAACCATTGCTGTGCGCCATTCAGTGGGCACAAAGCCTGAGGTGAGGCTATGACTTAACATGGCACTTAGGTGGAGTGCCACTTCGTTCTGTAGTTCATGCAGAATGGAGCCTGGGATGTTGTCAGGTCCCATAGATGCTGTATTCTTGGCTTTGGAGAGTGTGTTTTTTACCTGTGCAGCCATGATTACAGGAACTTTGAATTCTACTGGTATAGAGATGGGTCCTTTAGGGGATGAAAGGGGGGTAAAGTTAGCACTGAACCTATCTGCCAGGATGTTGGCAATATCAGTTAGTTCTGTATATTTAGTGCCATTGTGCTGTAACTCAGAGCAGATCTGAGTGTTGCCATTGAGATTCTTGACATGGCTATAGAATGCTTTGTGGTTGTCTTTAGAATCAGTGATGATTTTGTTTTTGTAACTAGTTTTGGCGGATTTTATGAGGGATCTCAGCATCTTACTGAGGCTGACCAGGGAGTTCCTCCAATCATGGGATTTTACTCTTTTTTGCAACAGTTTCTTTCTTCTGTTGTAGAGTTTGTTTATGGCAGGGGACCACCAGATTGGCTTCCTTTTTTTTGGAGGATAGCATCTTGGTTCTGTTGGGGATTGCATGATCCATGCACTCGTGTAAGTGCTTATAAAGTGCATTTGTAAAGGATTCAGCAGTCGTACCTCTATTGTCCATCAGCATGGGTGTTGTGAAGTTTGCCACTTCTGTCTTAAGAAGACTGAAGTTAGCTTTGGAGAATTTTTTTATGGTGGTTTCCCTAATGGGGGGTGGGGGGTGGGAGTGGGATGTGGATGTCTAGGGTGATTAGTTTGTGGTCGGATCTGACCAAGGAATTGACCTCTGGTGTGGAACACCGGTTGCCCATGTTGGTAATGGCCAGGTCTAGGATATTGCTGCTCCTGTTGGGGGTGTGGATACGTTGATCCAAGGCATTGGAACTTATGAATTCCAGAAAATGTTGAATACAAGAGTTGGTACATGAGTAGTTTTCCCAGTTAATGGTGGGGTAGTTGAAATCGCCCATTATTAGGGGGTTAGGTTGTACCCTAATATTTTCCAGTGTATCAAGAAATGAGGAGTTGGAATCCTGGGGCATGGTGGGGGATCTGTAACAAGCTACAATTTGGATTGCAGTCTTGCCCAGAGTTAGTTGCACTTGGATAATCTCGGATGCATTATGCTGAGCAGCTAGCCTGGAGGTGTGGATATCCTTAATGAATATGGACACGCTTCCGCCTTTAGTGTTTCGGTCCAAGATAGGTGGCCGAAAGGTGTGATATGAATTATACACTGGTAATGCAGGGGTGCTCTCTGGAGCCTTGAACCAGGTCTCTGTCACTATACAGATGTTGATGTTCTCCATTTTAAGGAGTGCCTCGAGTGAGTGAATTTTGAGGTTTAGACCTCTAGCATTGAGTAGCATTACCCTCAGATTTTGCTTGCTTTTACCTGGTACAGTGGTGAATTTGTCATTTGAACCTTGCCTAAAAAGGTACTGGGGGGGGGGGCAAGAGCCTTAGTCAGTATCCAGAATCCCAAGGGCGACAGGTGCAGGCCATCTCTGGCAAAGCATTGTAGTTTGTCGATCATGTCAACCCAAGCAGACAGATACTGAATCCCCTTAGAATGACGCCAGAAGCTTAGCCAATTGTTGAAGTCAATCATTTTGCCCTTGTAATGTGGTATCATTCTGGGTGATAGCAGGATGCTACTCAGGGCTAGGGTCATACCTGCCTTGGCTACAAGATCGGACAGCTCCTCCATGTCTCTTTTCATGTAGTCAAGGGAGGTACATCTCTGGTCATTCACACCAACATGGACAATGACAGAGTCATATTTGTACTTGTTGTGGAGTGACCTGAGTGTGTGGGTTATGTGCTGGATCCTGGCACCTGACAGGCAGCTGACAGTAACTTTCTCCTTGTTTAGCCTGGTGAGTGAAACATCAGTGTGCCTGACTATAGAGTCACCTATGACTAGAGTGTTGGGTACGTTGTTATGCCTTATGCACTGTGGTTGAGTGGTACACTGAGTTTGTGGCCTATGTGTCATTTGGGTTGTGTTGGAGGCGGAGGTTGCTTGCATTTCTGCTTTGGGGTTACCTGTTGCTTGGGTAGATTTTTATTGAGAGCCTCCGTGAATGTAGCTGTGTGTTTGTGTTTCTTTGTGTGTGTTTTGGTGGTGTAGGTTTTGAGGGACTATGTGATGAGTGTGGTGTGGTGCAGTCTCCTCTTGACTGTCTAGTCCAGTCTTGGGTGAAAAGAGCTTTCCTTCCAGTTTGGCTATATAATTGCATCTCTCACATGTTGTAGTGTTGGGTGGTAGGAGGAGAGGGTTGCCCCAAGATGCCCAGATTCATCAGGTAGACAGAAGAAAACACCGGGAGCTGACGCTTAGACATGCCTGGATAGGTGCTTATTTATTAAGTACTAAAAACTGTTTTTCTCTAGACAAGTGAGGAAAGTTGAGTGCTGGAGTAATTTGTAACTTATTTAGTGCTTACAATGAGTTCTGAACAAGTGCTGAGCTCAAAGAAACAGAATTGAGTGCTGAATCTAAAAAAAAAACTGGCTAGTTCTATGAAACAAAATTAAGCTAGAAGGCTTCCCTTCAACACAGAAAGGCTTGGGGGCTCAGAAGCTTACAAACAGTCCTGGATACAGTAAATCTGTATCTGGACTAGACAACTTACAGGAAAGGCAGGAAACAAGCTTAGAAATGTATTTATTTTTTTGTAAAGTGGAAAGGGGAAAGGAAGGGCAGAAACTAAGTGGGTTGGCCTTCTCAAATGTTCTCCCTGGATTAGGTAGAATGAGGTAATGCAAACTACAGGGATGTCCTGCCCATACGGCAACTGCACGGCTCAAAAAAACAAAATACAAAAATCAAACAAAGCCAGCAGATCCGGGCAAACTATGTACTTTTATTAGCTTGTCTTAAAGCATGATAAACAGACCAGTTTTGGCTCAATAAATTCTCAGCCTTCTTCAGTGTTTAAAATAAAATGAGAACAGTAGTCCTTATTTATAATGCACATACAGATAGATGTTGAAACATGATTGGTTCCTTACAAATGTTCATTCATGCCAGGTGCAAATAAAGCCCCCAGCTTAATTATCCATTTATTTTCTTTTGAATCCAAAAGGCTATGCCATCCGGCTTTATTAGCCCTATTGCCTTTGATTTTGTCAATAACTGTAAATCTGAATGTAGCATTAGGATGTTTAATGGTATGTTTGTATAGTGCGTTACTAGGTTTTTCTATTTCTTATCCCACTAAAGTGTTCTGAAATATGGGTCGTAAGGGGTCTGAACGTCTGTCCAACATAAAAGGTATGGCAACTACAGGTGACCAAATAAATTAGCCAATCCATCCCACAATTTGCAAAGAACTGAATCTGCAAAACATTGCCTGTATTACTGCTAGAAAACTCCTTAGTTTTGTTCATAGCTTTACAGGGGGTACAGTGGCCACAAGGTACACAATATGAAAGTAGGTCCCCAACCATGGTCCATTGTCTTGAACCCCCTGTGGTTTGGTTGATGTGTTTATAATGGCTCAATTGGGACCCTATGTTTCACCCCCTGCGAAATGAGAACAAACACCTGTCTTGCAAAATGGTGGAAAAATAGTCATCTGCCCTTAATATGTTCCAGTGTCTATGGACAATGTCAAGTAGAGTTTCCATGTTCCTGCCATAAGTAGTGACCAGATGGATCACAGATTGTTGTTTGGTCCCTTGTTCCTTGTATTTTAATCTGTCTGACCTGTCTAATGAAGAAACCGTGTTACTAGCACTCAGGACCTAACCCATTTGGTACCCTCTGTCCCTAAATCTGTCAATAAGGTCATTCATATATTGTACATAACTATCGGGCTTGGAACAAATACATTTCATTCTAAGAAACTGGGACTTAGGTATATTTCTGCAGATGTGAGGTGGATTAAAGCTGGAGGCATGGAGAAGGGAATTATATTGGGGGTATTTCCTATATACCTGTGTATCTAGGATGTCATCCGCATTACTAGTAATCAGTACATCCAAAAAAATGATCCTGTAGGAATGGTAACTAACAGTGAATTGAATACCCATTTGTTTTCATTGAGATAACCTACAAATTCCTTCAGATAACACTCATCCAATCTCCAAACCATCCAGCAATCATCCAAATACCTCCTCCAAATGTCAATTTCATTTATGTAGATGTTGTGGGAATTGTCATAAATAATGAACTCCTTGACATAAGCCATGAATAAATCTGCATACATGAGGGCAAAAGAAGCCCTCATGGTTGCCCTTACATTTGCCAAAAGCATTGGTCACAGTATGAGAATGAGGTAATGACACTAGACTGGAAGGAGGGTTCCAGATCAAATTTACTATAGGGGCAGGCAACTGCAAAGCCACCAAGTATAAGAACACGATATCAATAGGGAGGGGGTGGGAAACAGATCATGCCTCCTAAACCTGATGGACTTCTTTAAGACAGTTGCCAAGGATATAGGCGAGGAAAAAGGTGGTCCACACAGCCTACTTAGACCTCGCAAAGGCCTTCGACACCATTCCCCATTCTGGTATTATAGACAAACTCACCAGCCTGAACATAAACCCCTACATCACGAGATGGGTTGCCAACTGGCTCATGGACAGAACCCCCAAGGAAAGTGTTTCGGGAGCTAGGTCTGACTCTAAACTGGTTACAAGTGGCATTCCCCGGGGCTCAGTACTAGGACCCCTCCTGTTTGGCATATACTTTTCAGAGGTACAGGCAAGCACAGGAGGACTATGGCTGACCAAGTTCTCAGACGACTGCAAACTAGGGGCTATAATTGACTCTCCAGCGGACACAGACATCCTCCAACAGGTCTCACTGAGACAGATACCTGGTGTCAAAACCATGGCCTCAAGCTAAATGCCAAAAAGTTCATAGTCATCCCCTTTGGAAAAAACAAAGTACCCACAAATTACCACATAGGTGGTAGCCCCCTAAGTATGGAAGACGAAATAAGAGATCTGGGGACCCAAGTAGATAGTAATCTCTCCTTTAATAATCACATTACCAAAGTGGTTAGAAAATCCTTCTATGTGGCCCACCTAATCACAAAAGGGTTTGCATCCAGATCAGAAGAGGTCATTGTGCCCTTCTACGGATCACTCATCAGACCCATCATAGAGTACAACTCCCCATTTGGGATGTACCTTACAAGACACCTGCAACAGCTGGAAAGACCACAGAAGTACCTCACCAAGAGAATCACTGGTCTCAAACAGATGTCCTATGCAGCTTGACTGAAAAACTCCAGCTCTTCTCGGTTGCATACCACCTAATCAGAGGTGATCTCTGCCTGACATACAAGGCCATGTCCAACCCAGAATTGATGGACATGCTCCACCTAAAAAAAAAACATATCCCCTCGAACCACACGCTTTAGGGATCTAAACATCACCACAACAATAAATAGGACATGCTGGAGGGATAGATTCCTGTCCCAGGGACTTCCCAAGCTCTGGAACAAGATTCCAATCTACATTAGGTAGAGCTCCTCACTAACACTCTTCAAGAGAAACCTTGACGAGTGGATGGGAAACAGGAAGTTTACCCCTGGGATCACTTCAGTGGCTCTGCTGGACAGAGGCACAGGGAGCTAATCTAACAGGGAGGCGAAAGCCAACACATTCTGGCTAGGCATATAAATGCCTTTGGGCAGATAGTATAGTACCTACCTATGAATCTATGAATCTACGAACCTATGAACAATATGATACACTCCTTGACAAGATATCAGAACAAAAAAACCCAAACAGATGCCTAATAAATGTAGACCATATCCAGTTAATACCTCACACACAGTGAAACTAGCAAGAAAGGTATGCAGCAGACTATAAAAGTGCTATAAATAACTCGTATAAATAATAAAAAAACAGGATACTAAATTTTATATATTACAGATCCGAGTTTGTTCAGTGCCCTTCCTCTGATTAGCTCAGTATGAAATGGCAGAAACACGCACAAGTTAACTTCTTAGGTAACAGAAAGCTGAAACCTGAAACAACTTTAAAAAATGCTCGAAAGAACCAATGAGGTGCTTACTCCAAGCGTAGTCCAGGTAATCCCAATCAGCCAATGACCATAAACAATCCTCTCTCACTAAAATGCAGTATGGATTTGGCTAAACTAAGATGGCCTTGAACATGTACTCAGACACACAGGCTCCACAACAACTAGGCCCAAAAACACAAGCCTTTAGTGTTAGATCACACATTCATTTTCCCTTGTACGGGTGGTTGAGAGTACAAGGTAATTTATATCTGATATCCATTACTAAACAATATCAGTCACCACCTCACTTAAAGCCATGCTCCAATACATGGCCAATCAAAAGAAAGAGTTCTCCCATAAGGCACTCTATGGTGCAAGACACTGACATTATGTTAAAAAGCAATGAGGTGGAAGTAACAAAAAGGACTAATTCAGTATTAGAGCTTTAGAACTCAGGTATCCAAGAGTTGTGCTACAAGGCTGTGATGTTAAGTAAAAAAAAAATGATGCTCACAAAATCTTTACTGAAAGAAATACGTGACTCACTGTGCTGTCTAAATGCAAGGAAACTGATTCCTCAGAATTTGTGATGCAAAATTTAACAAGCCTGAAGAAGTGGCTACAGAGAAATCACACAAAATCACACTACACTGTTATGTGTAAAGAACCCTAACTAGTCAAAGTATCTGATTAGCAAATATTTGTATTTTGGAGTGAAAGAAGGTATTCTTCAAAATGTGAAATCTAATCCAAATAAAGCAGTGAGGACAGGCTGCCAAATTAGGGTCTTGAAAGACTATGGTAAAATGAAGCATTCTTATTACCATGATGAGGACTGAGGGAAATGGGAATTATCTTCTAGCTATGGCTATCAGCTTGCTTAGTTGTGCAAAAACCTGAGGACCATTTTAATTATGAGTTTGTGTAAGGTAAACAGCAGTTACAGTAAGACAATTAAGTGTACATTACCAAAACCCTGCAGAGTAGCAGGCAAAACAAACTGGAGATAGAAAAAGAGAGTTAGTAGGACAAGGGCACAGGAATCAGTCAAGGTGCGATCCAAGAAGTCAAATTCCGACTACCTGCAATGATGCTGGATGAGTCAAGGTCACTGAAAGATGAAATAGCCCACCAAAACCAAGGGTGAAATAATTAATAAAATTACCCACCTACGCTCCCTTGTGGAGATTTTCATATACCTCCTTACTTTCATATAGATAGATAGATAGATAGATAGATAGATAGATAGATAGATTTATATATCAATATCGACTGGGTTGGGAGGGTGGCCCAATGGTTAAGGTGTTTGCCTTACAAACACAAAGTGCAAGGTTTGATTCTCACAAGGGATAATTGGCTAGGCTTAAAATAGCTCACAAGAGCAGTTAGCTTGGTACGAACCTATGAATCTATATTGACTCCATGGTCACATAGCATCAGGTGAAACAGAAAACATCAAAAAGAATGAGACATAACTTAAACAACTGTAGTTTCACAATAGGGCCAATCTCTATTTAAAGAGATGAAGATTCAGTGAGTTTGACTCATCCATTATCCAGCGTTGTCTTTATTTGACTGTTCACAGAGCTGTCATCAAAAATTACTAGATTATTTTGCTGTTATAATTTTTTTACTACTACTTTAGTGTTGAATTAGCAATAGATAGTTAATTGTGGATATAACTTAGTGTTACTATAAGTCAGGACATAGCAGATACTACATAGTTTACTTTGTTTTAGGTACTTTGTGTATTTTTAATTTGTTCTGCATCTTGCCAACTTGTCAAGGTGTACCATGGGAGTTAGTTACCTTTAATGACAAGAAATATTAATCTCCAGATGCACCCACCTCTACTGATCAGGTGGGTGTAATAGTACACTGAATCAGAAACTAATTACTCTAAGAGTCCTACATGAAGAAATGGACTGTATATGACAAATAGTGTTTCAGCAAATGGGCAGATCACATGGATTATTCTGAAATGTTGACAAGTACGAAAGCTGGGTTCCCAATTACAAGGGCAATGATATTCACAGAAGTAAAATTAGTAAGACCCCATTTTTTTTCTTATATGAAACTAAACTCAAAAGTTAGAGAGGAAATTTTTAAAGAATAAAAGGGATTATGAAAAACTGCAGCTTTTATTCAATATGGGATTAGAAATGCTGAGTCACAAGTAACTGAATTGGATGTCTGTCTTCTGCAAATGGTAATTAAGATTGGTGGATTATTCTGCGAGATAAGACAATGGTAATTAAGATTGCTGGATTATTCTGATAGATAAGACAAAGGTAATTAAGATTTGTAGATTATTCTGCTAGATAAGACAATGGTAATTAAGATTGGTGGATTATTCTGCTAGATAAGACAGCAGCAGTTGCTGCCAGGCAGCTTTACTGACACAGCAAAAGCAAACCAGAGTGTGACATTTGTATTGGTACCCAGCGAGCTGGCCAATGATACTTACCAGATACATAAATTGATGGGGAAAACTTCAGTCAAAGCTATTTTCTGAGAAGGTGAGTTTAAAATTTTCCCTAGTGTAATATGACTGTGTAGTGCTTGCATATAAGTAAGGGGGATGTGGTGACCATCATCACAGGAAGGTGTAATTGATCTTTCTCCTCTTGCAAAATATGTTTTTTTTTTTCCATCAGTGAAAGGGGTTTCCTGCAAAGTTTTTTCCACTGACTTTGGCTTCATAAAAAGTGTCATCAGTGACTCAGGATGAATACTTTATATGATACCCTTGATGACCTCATGAAACTGGAACCCTCAATTGAGACTAGGAAAATTTTAACACTGCATATGTTTCAATGAGTGCTGGATGCAATGCAAGCAGTCATTTGGTCAGATTCAACACCAAACCTACTAAGATATTGCAATGGGACATAATGAGCCTTGCACTGCTACAATCATGGAGGTTGATCTATTCATGTTAGCTGGACTGTATGTATATGTGGCACCTCTCACAAATGTGGCAAGCAGGACAGACGTGGCTAGCGCAGTCAGCTGTGACTCCAGTAATTACTAATGTAGATTTGTATCTTTTTCTTTCAATCCACAGATAAATTGGGTTTAAATCTTGCAAAAATATATTTAAAAAAAGTAGATGATGGATTGAGCCACTTATGCTGGGACTTCCCACTAATAAAGAGAGTGAGTGAGAATTATAAATTACTGCTGGATCTGAACATCATTTATACATTTATACATTATGCTGCACTTCTATCTCCCTAAATAGAGTTACTTGTAAAACTTAACTGTATTTGAAGTCAGTGTAGGACTTTGGTCTAATAGCTTCATTCGCAGCTGTGAACTACTGTGGGATCTGAGCCCCATTTAGTCGTTTATTACAGACTTTTTCCATAAGCGGAGTTACTGGTACATCTCTGCCTTGTCTGCTGCCTTGGATAACTGTAGTTATGATCGCAATGTTAACAGTGCAGTGACTTTTGCTGTTGGATTTGCTCTTTAGTGTTTCTGCAGCTATTTACATTCCAGCTTTGCTGCTGGAGTCCTATAATCTGCTTATGAATTGCCTGCTTAAAGTTGCATTCTGGTGCCCTTCTATTTGATATGTTTATTACTGTTTTGCCCCTGTTCTTGTGCCTCTGACATTGTTACAGACCTCCTAGCACCCACTGATATATTAAGTTATTTTCTTCCTGCTGTTTCCTGTTGTACACTCATTACACTTTTTCGCTGTCCTCATTGTAAAAGCTAAAGTTTCTGAAATTCTAACCTACTTGAAGTTATTGACTTGCAACTCAGAGTCATAGCACTAAGATAACTGTGATTTGCTAAAGGTTCTGAAGTCACAGAACTCCACCTTTGGTTTCATTTGATTGGATCCCTCTCTAGCTTGTCTGCTATAAACTGCACAGAGCTACACCCTCTTGTGTCCTTTTATCAATACTCTGAGAAGCAAAGAAAGCAGTTTGGGAGGGTGGCCTAATGGTTAAGGTGTTTGCCTTACAAGCACAAGATGCAGGATTTGAGTTTCACAAGGGATAATTGGCTAAGCTTAAAATGACTCACAAGGGCAGTTAGCTTAGTACTAATCTATGAACCGTGAACTGTGAGAAACAAACTTTTTATCAAAGAGTGAAGGGAAAAAAGGCTGTGCTGAGCTGCACTGTGTGCCACCACCGTTGGACTCAGTCTCAGTAGTAGCTTGTCTGCACAAGACTTTTTTTTCCCTATACTAGACCTGCAATACCTGTGCAATCATAGATATTCAGGTCTAAGGCTCAAATTACCCACACCAACTGCAAATAAACACAGCCTGAGCAGCAGTGCATCCTGGAACAGATGACCAGGCATTAATGTGTGCCTTAGTATTATGTCCACCAGAAAATTATCTTAAACTCAAACTCCAAGCAGTTATAATCAGCTTGCACCCCAGTCATTCTTGTCAAAACCATGGGCCAACACTTCCCCACAACTTCTGTAGCCAGCTGGATTGACTTGGGTATCTTGAAACAATGTAAGAATTGTTTCCTGCTATCTGACAATCATGTATTACTCAAACAGCATAACACAATATGTGAGAAATGTACATGATGCCCTAGGAGGCAAACATCTCATATATATAGTAAACTCAGACACCAAAATAATCAGCAGTACACCACATACCACACCTGTCCAAGGCCATCACAACACACAGAATCCATCATATGCTGGGATTCTAAAGGTTCACTTGCCTAAACCTCAAAGACCTCTAAAACACAGCACTGACACAAAGCATATTGTCTGCCTCTTCATATAGCACAAGGAGTCCCACAATCACATATGCTGAAACTGCAAGGCAGGCATCTTCCCAACTAAATATTCTAATTATAGATGACTCCAGTGTAAGACATACAGATGTACTTTTACCAGACTTAACAAAGAAAGACTGACAGTTGCTTGTCTGGTGTTAGAGTCCATCAGACCACACTTGCTCTCATGTCCTTGAACAAGTTATCAGTATGACTCTGTCATAGCGCATATCGGTATCAATGACTTGAGATGTACTTCCCTAGACTGCCACTCCATACTTCCTAATGAGACTGCATTCCAGGAAGGTATGCATCTAGCATTGAGCTGCATTCTACCTTCTCCAAAGATGATGCTGCAATATGAGGAAAAAATAACGGACTTCAATAATTGTCTTACATTTTGGTGTCATTAGAAGGGGGTTCCAATATTTGCCAGCCTGGGCGGTTATGATAGACAGACCACACTTCCTTGCTAATGATGGCCTGCATCTATCTTCTCTTGGGTTTTGAATACTGGCAAAGACGTTGCCCACTCCCATAGTATGTTTTTTAGGCAATGCCTTCAAGACAAACTTATCAACATACTGTAGTAAGCAAAGGAAAATTTGAAGGTGTTACTGATCAATACGAACAGCCTTAACAAGACCCTCCATTCCCTACAAGTCATTCTCATCCAGGAGTTTGTTTACCACAGCAGAAAGCACACCAGCTGTGCAGTGTTATAATACCTTCCATATGTTTACATCAGCTACTACTACACAGGTGGGGAAGAATATGCAGATGCCTCAGTCTTCATTCAGAAGAGACTTTCATCAAGGCTAGTAAAGAAGCACAACACACTAGAGCTTCTCCATGTCCAAACAACCATCAGAATGGTCTACTATCGTACATTAGCTAGCTATAGAATTCCATCTGTCACACGGTAAAGCAAAAACACCTATCTACAGGAAATTGAGTCACTCAGCATTAAACCCAATACCATTTTCCTAGGTGATCTAAACTATCCAAGTATAGATTAGAAAACCCTACACCACCACTAGTACACAAGCACAGAAAGTCCTGGACTTTGTCAACACAAACACTTGGGGGGAGCAACATATTGGATTGTGTCTTTACTAATATGGGGGCAGCTTGCACAGTCCCCTGAATATCATCATCACTTGTTAGATATGGCCATAAAGCTGTCTCCTTAGTAATAAAATTCAAACAGGAGATCCCTTCCACACCATGTACCTTTAGAAATTTCTCTGAGACATATTATACACTGCTAAGTGATATGTTGGCAAACTTCAGAACAGCACCAAACCTAGTTAACTCCACAGAATACATGGACTTGTACACCACCATACTATACCAGCATGTAAGCAACTGCAGAGATAAAACTGTGCACTTAGGAGCAAGCGCAGGGCAAAGTCGGAACCCCCCTCACTCACACACACACACAATGTGGAATCATAAATTCAACAAGCTTGACAATAAAAGGAAGATAATTTTGACTAAAAATAAGAGTAGTAATTCCAAGAATGATAGAACCCTCATGACTGAAATAAACAAGCAACTTAGGAGCTTTATAAAATCCACAAAACCAAGTTTGAGGTGAAAATAGTCACTTTTTTAGTTATGCTTGGATTCTCAGAAGCACAATACAGCCATGCTGTAAGATGATTGTGAACAATGTTATCTACACTGAGGCTGAAGATGTAGTGAACCTACTGCCAATAAATTTAACCAAACGTAATCCCTCTCTCCTCTCAGTCTAACCTACAAGTTTTATCTAAAGCCAACTCATCTCCAGCTATCACACAAGGCCAGGTCCTAAAAATGCTATTGAATGCTAAAACTACTGCATTAATGGGTCATGACAATAGCCCTGGAAGCATCTTAAATAGCATAGGTCAAGATTCAACCTCCTCCACTCAACAAAACTGTTCAAAGTCATCTTCCATACATGTTTTATACCTAGTAAATGTAGAGTAGGTAGTCATTCCTGTACATAAGGAAGAATCTTCCAGAGACTTGCGCAATTACAGACCCATAAGTCTGGCCTCATATGCAAAGCCATGAAAAGACCTATAATGGAACTGATCAATAATGAGATAAGGAACTTCCAAATATTGTGCCCATCTCAGTTTGCATTTGTCAAAGGTAGGTCATGCTTATTTAATCTGTTGCCCTTTTTTTGAAAAAGTCACCAAAGCAATGGATGAAAGGAAAATGGTGCACACAGCATACCTCGGCCTGGCTAAAGCAATAAAATGAAGAATAAGCTGCTGGTAAATCACAGTGAAAACAACTACAAACAGCCTCAAAAAGGAAAAGTCCACTGTAAACCATGTAGCACCAAACTGGAGTCAAATACCTTAATATGCAACTTTGTCGTTTCACTTAAAAGCTTCCTTAGGCACATAAACATTTAAAACAGTTACTAAAGCCATTTAAATAGATAAAAGTCATATGATAAAAGTCACATGCTACAATTGCACCCTCTGATGTAATTCTCTCAAATAGGGCTTTAAAGATACAAATTCCTTTAAGTCTGGCAATATATGAGCCCTAAGTCACAAAATCCATCTCTATTCCATCTATATTCCTCTAAATCAGTACGTCGAACAATATGACCACCACATAGGGATTCACAAATGCATTATATAGCCATATTTATAATACAGGCAACACACACTATTTTAAATGTATGATTTTATTTCAAGTTAATGAATCTCTGTTTGGTGGTCATATTGTTCGATGTACTGAATTAGAAGAATATAGATGGACTAGAGATTAATATTATGACTTCGGGCTCATATATTTCCAGGCTTAAAGGAATTTGTATCTTTAAGGGCCTATTTTAGAGAATTACATCACAGGATGCAATTGTATCTTTTGACTTTTATCATATGACTTTTATCTATTTAAATGGCTTTAGTAACTGTTTTAAATATTTGCGTGCCTGAGGAAGCTTTTAAGTGAAACTACAAAATTACATATTAAAGTATTTGACTCCAGTTTGGTGTTACGTGGTTTACAGCAGACTTTTCTCTTTTTGGGCTGTTTACACTCTTTGTCACTGTGATTTACCAGTGGATCATTCTTTCTTTTACTGCTTACAAGAAGTTTTTGTTTGGTTTGATCTGTTGGACATGACTAGCACCATACCAACGGTTTTGCCATCCATGAGTGGGATGCCATGTTAGGACTTACTACTGTTACAGATTTGTTGAATATATCTGAAAATTCATTGTTATCTGTGTTTGGAGAGACTTATGCACCATCTAACTAGAATGAAGATTTAACTAAGCAATATAAAACAAAGGTAAATATGTTTGAGCATAAACTCCAGTTGCTTAAGAGGCTGCAATCATGCCAAGAGGTTTATGTTTGTTAAAATGCCTGTGTATGGTTCAAAATATCCAGAGTTGCTAAAAGAAAAAAACAACAGAAGGTTGAAAGATCATATTAGTAGTCATCTCCCTGAAATTAATAGGAACTTAACACAAATGCATTATATAGGCAGATTTATAATACAGGCAACACACTATTTTAAATTTATGATTTTATTTCAAGTTATTGAATCCTTATGTGGTGGTGATATTGTTTGACGTACTGCATTAGAGGAATATAGATGGATTTTTGTGACTTAGGGCTCATATATTCCCAGGCTTAAAGGAATTTGTATCTTTAAAGGCCTATTTGAGAAAATTACATCAGATGGTGTAATTGTATCATGTGACTTTTATCATATGACTTTTATCTATTTAAATAGCTTTAGTAACTGTTTTAAATATTTGTGTGCCTGAGGAAGCTTTTAAGTGAAACGACAAAATTGCATATTAAAGTATTTGCTTCCAGTTTGGTGCTACGTGGTTTACAGTGGATTTTTCTCTTTTTTGACCTGGCTAAAGCTTTTGGTTGAATCCTCCACTCAAGCAGAGTAGAAAAGCCAAATGAACTATGAATAAACACCTATGACACCCAGTGGATTGTCAAATGGCTCACAGATTGGATGCATGAGATTAAAATAAGGGGACATTGCTTCCAAAAATAGGCCAGTCAGCAGTGGAATCCCACAGGGTTTAGTGCTGTGACCTTCCTGTTTAGCGTCTACTTCTCTAAAGCAAAAACCAATACCAAAGTGCTCTGGCTGGCTCAGTTTGCAGATGACTGCAAGCTAGAGCAGTCATTGACTCTCCAAATGACTAAGGCATCTTGCAGGTGCTGGAGCACCGATTGAATCCAAATGCCAAAAAAAATGAATTACTTTATCCTTTCAGAAGTAGTCTACCCCAGGGTACTACCACATTGACAATAAAGTTGACTCAGTTGTTTGGGATTTATGAATGTAGGTGGACAGTGACCTAATTTTCAACAAACACATGTCCACTGTTATAAGAAAGTCCTTCTATATCGCACAGCTTATAAACAAGGGGATTGTGTCGAGGTCTAGAAATGTCATTGTCCCCATTTACTCAGCTCGAATTAGGCCAGTCATTGAATATAATTCCTCCGTTTGGCATGCAACTGTCCAGACACATGCAGGAACTGGAATGCCAACAGTGATACATTACTAAAAGGATACAGTGCCTAAACAACATGTCCTACATGGACTGACACAAAGCTCTGTCACTATGCTCAGTATCCTACAGACTGCTAAAGAGGTGACCTGTGTCTGGCATTTGAGGCATCCTTTTACCAGTATTTATGGACTTACTGCACAACAGCAAGTCAAATGGCATCAGAATACTCAGTCAAGGATCTAAACTTCTTGTGCAACATCAACACAATGGTTGGATGGACAGGTATACCTTGCAGAGGATTCCACTGATCCAGAATAGACTCCCCATTCATGTAAAGCCACCCTCATCCCAGTCCATACTCAAGCGCAACTTGGATGTATGGATAGGTATTAGAAAATGTATCCCAGGACTGCACTGCTAATGAACAGATACAACTCCTAAATGTTTTAACCCATGCATGTGGTCAAGTTATTAGTGGTATGATCCAGTTATGTTCACTATGGGTTAATAGTTATCAACCATGCAATGGATAAGACCAGTCTAACATGAAACAGGACAGATTAATTCAAGTGCCAAAAGGAAAATTGGCTAGGTTTAAAATGGCTTGCTAGGGCAACTAGCCTAGTACTTCACTATCAACCTATGAAAACAATCTGATATCATTTATGACATATTAAATAATAGTACTTGAGGCACTTGATACATTTTGTTTAAATACTCTTTGAGTTGTTCATATTTATTCAATTACCCTGTGTAAATATTTTTGCATATTATGGTATTATGGCTGCTGGTGGACAATTTTTATATTTTTATTTTTTTCAGTCTTATTGCAATCATATTTTTACTTAGATTACTCTCTCAGAATTATTTACCCCAAATTTCCAAGCCTGTAACCACTTTTTTAAATTCCATACAAATCACCTTCTCTTATTCTATGAGACCCTTACTTGCAAATTTTTCCCTTCATGCCACCATCTGAAGTATTCCTTACCTGTAAATGAATTTCTTATTTTGAAGTGCTGCCTTAATTTCTAGCATGAACACAGAACAGGGGAGTATGTAGAGAAAGCCTAACCCCCTACCCCTTCCACAATTAATCCCTGCCATCTCCTTAAATTCACCATCTGGTCACAGTTAAGGCATTCTCCCTATGCTCCACACAGTCAAGCTCCTTGAAGGATCGTATTGTCATACAACTTTACAGCATGGGGGTTAGTCAGGAAGTCTTCATGCTTTACTAGGGATATTGATGCTAGATTCCTGCAAAATTAGTACTACTAATATTAATTGCCTATATGAGCAATTTCTAGTTCTGCAGTTTCTTGGATTCTGACTATTTTTGTGTTCTTTTACAAATATTAACACCATCACCTCTCCCAATGTAGCTGCTACAAAGCAAGATGGTGTGTTTTCAAAATGTCAACATAAATTTTGAATACAGAAACTAAGTTTCAGAAATAATAAAGATATTTCCATCTTCCATCAAGAGAAAGCTTCTAAATCACCCATGCTTTTTCATGACTTGAAATTAAGCAAAGTCATCTTCATTAAGATTATGTTGGTATTATTCATTTTTTTTATTTGAAGAGGTTAAAAAGGACAAGTTTCTGTTAAGTACTTTTCCTCCCTGGTCAGACAGGTAAAGATTATTAGATGCAAAAATGACTTTGTCTGGTTGCACATCTGAGTTCTAGTTGATATGCATGGTCTCACTTGTCCGACAGCATGATTTCAGACACTAACTGAATGATAAAATTTTGACATGATAACTAGGTCTCATTTCAGATAAGGAGAGGATTTTTGCTTAACACATGTAGTTTTCTAAGCTTGTTTTGATGTGGGATAAGCCCTCCTTATCCTTTTGCATATACAAGGCACAGGACCTTTTTCTGTTGTTCACGTCATTGTGAATGATGACTATGTAATAATATCATACTTATCCTTAACCCTTTTTAACCTTGTTAAGATGACCTTCATTTTGACCAGAAGGAGGCATGACTTGTCACAAACTCCTTGCAAAGTCCAGAAAGGTATGTATTTGTTTTGTATGTTACTGTGATACCTTTAGGTTTGCTGGGCTTAAGTGTCTCCTGTACTGGCTTTGTAGTTTGGTCTGATTTAATTTCATTCACAAGTATTTTGTTATTAATGACCTTCCCTGCTCCCACGGTACAGTAATTGTGTATATGCGTGATTTATTGTGGTCAGTGGAAATTTATTGCAGTGTCTTACAAATATAGGGTTCTGGTTTTCTTAAGCCTACAGCTTTATCAAGAATATGATTTTCTGGGCATACTTTTCATAATCTCTACATGTGTAATGCTAGTTTTGTGTGTGTGTGTGTGTGTGTGTGTGTGTGTGTGTGTGTGTGTGTGTGTGTGTGTGTGTGTCTGTGCACACGGGCACCCGTGTCTGTATGTTTGCTATACAGGTACGCAAGTACAATGTGTGATGTGGGCTCATGGGGTGGGATTCCTGCTGAGTTCACTTTCATTACCTTTATTATACTGAATATACTTAAACCATTCAGAGATGTTTATTATCAAGTCAAAATGAATATATTTCCTACAGGCATTATTTAATTTTTACACTGCCTGAAATAAGTGTTACCTATCTAGTCTTTGAAAATTAGCTAATGAAAAGCCTCTGTAAATAATTTTAAGTATGAATCTTTCTGTGTAAAAAATACAATTCAGTTAAATGTGTACTGCCACTCAAAACCCAGTTGCATCTTAATCAAATGGCAACTAATTTGGTAAGATAGTTTTGCCGTAAGCTTTGTTTTTTCTATGCAGGCTTTCTTCTCTGCATGCCAATAATGTGCATCCTGCATTTGCATAATCTATACTCTTATAGGAAATAGTACTTAAATCATAGAAAAGTAATTATTTTCTCCCTTTTATTTTGAGATGGTACTAATCCTCTATGCCTTTAAATGTCAGATGCTGAGATGACTGTATAGTGAGGAAAATATCTTAAAGTTACTATAGATTGTGAAAAACAGACATTTTTTTATGGAAAAAGATGCCATTTCTTTGAAAAATGCTAAGTATATGAATATTCTTGGAATCGCAAATCACTATATGTGTCTACTGCTGTTCTGACTTTTAAATCCTCCTACGCACACACAAGCACCTGCATTTTTCCCTGGTCTGTTTCTTTTTTTAGGATGAACTTTTATAAACCTGTTTGCAGGATTTTGACGCATAGATGTTTCACCATTGCATCTACTGTAGGGATTTGAGGTGGAAGAAAGTGTTTTGTAGGGTTCATTAGTAATTATGTTAGTTGTTGGTAGGGTCTTTAGTGACAATGCTAGAAGCATAGTTTTTACTAGTCTTTTTCCCATAATAAATATTAATACCTGTCATTGTCAGATTTAAATGTCATTTCTATGTCTTTTGATTGCGTGTTCTGTACATATGTATTTTAAACATGTGTTTAAATAGCAATATATACTAATATAAGCCATGATTCATTTGAGAAATAAATATAAAGTATTAAAGGTAATCTTGTTCAGTGGTGCAGTTCTCAGAATCCAAACTCAATTCTTTAAATGGAGCCTCTAAAGAAGTAGCTTCAGCTTTTGACTAAATATTTCAGTTCAATTTCTTGTTATTTTACTCAATTATATTTTTGTGAAGGCCAACAGGTCATAATCTTGACACTAAAACCTATTAAGATTAACAACATTTTACTTTGCCTTACAGGAAAATAACTTTTTGAAACAATGTTAAAATGGAAAGACTGACACACAAAGATGAACAAAGAACTGTACGTAAAACATTTAGGATCTTTCAGAATGTTGGGGTTCATTAATATAGAATAAGTTTTTCTTCTTTAGATTGAATATGGCTTTGATATTGTTTCCTTCTGACTTAGTAAGTGACATTATTCTCCTTCAAAGCATGGCTAAATTAAGCAAATTGTTTGTGTCTTAGAAAAAAAAGTAATTAAAATGTTAATATAAATGTGGTGTTAGACAGAGAGACAGCGATAAACTACATATTTCAGTTACATAGTAAGTCAGGTAATACTCCCATGTGTAGCTATCAGCTGTGAATCTGACCTTTTCATTCATATCAATGATTTACTTAATCTTTTGGTAACCAGTGAAATGATCAATAAATAGCTGTGATGTAGTAAAAATAGAAGAAACTTGATACAGGTATTTTGTTATTAATGACCTTAAATGCTTCCACAGCTTCATCAGGAATATGATTTCCTGGGTATATACTTCATAACCTCTACATGTGTCATGCTAGGTGTGTGTGTGTGTGTGTGTGTGTGTGTGTGTGTGTGTGTGTGTGTGTGTGTGTGTGTGTGTGTGTGCGTGTGTGTGTGTGTGTGTGTGTGTGTGTGTGTGTGTGTATGCAAGTACAATGTGTGATGTGGGCTCATTGGGTGAGACCTTGATTATGCTGGATATACTTAAGCATCTCAGAGATGTTTATTATCAAGTCAAAAATTAGTATATTTCCTACAAGCATTATTTAATTCTTACATTGCCTGAGATAACCATTACCTATCAAGTGTTAAAAATTAGTCAATGAAAAGCCTATGTAAATCATTTAAAGTATCATTCCTCCTGTGTAAAAATACAGTTCAGGTAAATGTGTACTGCCCATGGCATTTTCATTAATATTAGTGATTTACCTAATTTTTTGGTAACCAGTTAAGTGAAATGATCAGTGAACACGATTTTTAGGTAAGATGCAGTAAAAACAGAAGAGACTTGAGACACGCTCACAGCATCCCAGAAAACAATTACAGTGATTTAAATATACTTCAACTTGGCCACCAGAAGGTAACTAGCTGTTTATGCAGTTGCTATAGTAACTACAGTTCATGTACATGAGGTAGCTGCTCCTTGGAGAATTCATGTTAAAGTAGGATACAGCACAGTTATGGCATGTATACTCACTGGATACATTTCTTGGGCCTTTGTGAAGTAGAGAATATTGCTGTAAGGCAGATGATAGTACAGGACAAATTCCATGGTCCGGGACCAATCACTGAGCAAGCCTTGTCACTACAGAATAGCTGGCTCTGGAGAGAGGAATTTGAGTGTGTGAAGAATGTCCGGGCCTAAGGAAGTGAATAAAGGAGATCCAGGGTTAAGGATAAGTAGATTATAAGTAACAAAGCTTATGATATATATGTACTTATAATTTTTAGAAATATACTGGCTTCCATAAGGATGATACCCTGATGTACATTATAGGGGAATGGGACGAGAGAGTGCTAAAGTTAATTAACTATGCTTTGAAGGAGAACAGTGTCACTTGCTAAGTTAGAGGGATGCAATATCAAAGACATAGTAAATCTATGAAAGACACGTTCATTCTACAAGAGATGATCCAGCAGAGTGACTCTGTATGGGTTTATTTATTTATTAACCAAAACAACCAAACAGACTCAAAATAAACACAGATAGAAACCTTTATTCTCTGACTAACTTCATGCTTTCACAATAATGCTTTCTCTGTTCATTTGCAAAAAATTCAAACACACAGACATTAAAAACACATGATTAATCACATGATTACCTGTGGGAAACATTCTTAGCAAGATACAACACCCATTTTTCATTTATGTTAGCATCATTGCTGTAACACTTTTAACATTGGCTTTATGCTAACTGGTTCATTCAATCCAAGATATACATCTGCATGAAATTTATTTATCCAGTTGTATTCTACAATTTCCATTCTTATTACAACATCTCCACCTCTATTAGGCTTAATTATCATTTGCAGTACCCTAAAATTAAAGCAATGCTCCTCTTCCTTTGCTTCAATATGCTTATATAAGGCATTAATTTGTACTTTCCTTCTTACATATGGCAAATGACTACAGATAATTTTTTTTAATTTTTGATTTTTTACCTACATAAAATGTCAGACATTGCAATATGCAACATACACAAGATTTCTTGAATTACAGACAGTTGACACATTAAGGATAAAGTTCATAATCCTTGTTAATATTGTATATTCAAATGTTCTTGTCTACAGCCTCTAATTTCATAATCTGTTATTTCTTACAGTTGCTCCTTCATTTTATTATCATCTGTATTTAATCTGACCACTTGCATTGATTACAATGATGCAATATGAGTTGTTTACAGTTTAAAGAGTTCAACATGAAGATTTATAGAAACAACAGGTAGGAGAAATTAAAGGAGGAATAAAAAATAGTATTTAGATATAGCCAATCTGCATCAAACAAATATCAGTTGCTGTAGGCCGGATTTAGTGATTGCTGAAACATTGGCACTTGTATCCATTACTAAGAAATTGAGGTTACGCCTTTTTGAATATACATAATTCCTGCTGTTTACAGGTATCTTGAGGAGATTTTTAGTAATTGCTAGGGTTTATGAGAATGTGAGACAGGGTGATATACATGCTAAGACCGAGGATTTGGAATCCTCATGGATAGTGAGGTTTAGGGCTGATGTAGGACATGGGCTTAATGAATCAGTTCCATTAGTACCCAAATTAAAGAAGAGACCCCTAAGAAGGTAGTTATTAGTATTGAAGTATAGTTTTAGTATGCATTATTTATGTATGTTTTTAAATAAAATTTATATGTCTTTTATATATGTTGTGTCTTTAAATTTGTGGTTTTAAATTTGAATTTGTATCATGTAAAATTTGATGTATAAATAGGGGTGTGTTTGTTAGTGTTTTTGTAATATACCTGATAATGCCTGTTTGGTGAAAGTGCTTGTGTTTTGTTGCACTGCAGTAAAAGTTTTTAACTGGATATATCAGCTGTCTCTGTGTCTTCCAATTCGTTTGTTGCTGGAATTTTTACTTTGGACACAGTAAGTGAGCCTTTTATAGTGGTAGTAGTTTTTGTAGTTTTATTAGTTGTGTTTATTTCCACAAGGCTCACAGTTATGGCTGATGAAATAACTAAGTTTGACACTGACTCTGTTAATGTTAACCCTGTTGGAAGAAGGATGGGAAAATTTTTAACAAATGTAACTAAGACTGTTAATCCATTAGTTGGTTGTAGGATGCAACCTTCTGGGGACTCTGACAATTTATTTATTTATTTATTTTATTTATTTTACATTTGTTAACCGGGCTAGTCTAGCTGGATATATGTCCATTTTCAGTAGAGGCCCGGGGAGAAAAGCTCCACACAATGATCAACAGTAAGAGACATATAAAAAGCATTTTAAGTAAATATGAATATACATTAGGTAATAGGAACAAATACCTAAGGCACTTACAGTTTTATAGTAGGTCAAAAGTAGCATAACATTAAATTATCTAAAGATTAGCAATTAGTTATCAATAATCAGTCTAAGAGAAAGAGGTAAAGCAGAAGATTTAAAGGGACTAATGTAGTAATACAAGAGAGAAAAAGAGTGAGAAACAGTAGTCTAGTAAGGAGATGAGGTAGGAAGAATGGAAAAGAGCACGGGGAGAGAAAAGGAGGAGAGAGGCAGAGCAAGTAAGTAGAGCAAAGGGGCAAGAAAGGGAAATAGTGTATATAGCTAGTAAGCGTAGTATATAGTTATAGTAGAGTGGGAGAGTGAAGAAGGTTAGTCAGGAGTCCTGCAGGAACACAGCTAGTAGCTAGTTAGCAAAGGATATAGTTATAATAGAGTGGGGAAGGTGTAGAAGGTTAGTCAGGAGTCCTGCAGGAACATAGCCAGTGGTTTTGGAAGTACAGTTTGATTCTTTGTTTGAAGAGTGGTAAGGAGGAGATTAGAGTGATATCATTTGGTAGTGTATTCCAAGTCCTACCTACAGTATTAGTGAAGAGAGAGTCACCAGCTAAGTTATGTGATTTTACAGATTTGGTCATGAGTTTAGAAGAAGATCGAAGGGAGGCAAGATTGTTATAAGGGATTAGAAGTTTGGAAAGTATTGGGGTGTTCTCTGGTTGGTAGAGTATCTTGTGGGCGATAGTAAGTTGTGAGATTATAAGACAGTTTTGTAGCTCTGGCCAGCCTAGGAGTTTTAGGTTATGACAGTGATGTGTTCTGAAAGGGTTATTGGTGGCAAAGCGAGCAATGCTATTATAACAGGTTGCTAGTTTATTTAGGTTAGCCTTTTTAAGGTTAGTGAAAATAGGTGAGGCATAAAAGAGAGTAGATATCAGATGGGAGTGGGCGATAGTAGCTCTGGTAGAAGGTGTAAGAAATGGTTTAATACGGTATAACGAGCCTATTTTTTTGTTAACTGTTTTGACAATGTTATTGATGTGTTGGTCAAATGTGAGATTGTTATCAATGGTTATTCCTAGCAGTTTAGTTGTTGTTTCAGGAGAGATGATAGTGGTGTCATTGCATAAGATGTTGAAGTTTAATGGGGAAGTTCTAGTGGTAGGAGTAAAAAGGAGAAGTTTAGTTTTTTTAGCATTGAGGAGTAGGTACCGTCTAGAAAACCAAGTTTCTACAGTGTTGAAAGTAGTCTGAGTTAGAGAGAGAAGTTCTGAGGAGGTAGATGCTGAACAAATAATAGTGGAGTCGTCAGCGTATTGGATGCAGGTAGCTTGTGGGATTACAGTGTTAAGATCGTTTATGTAAAGGGAGAAGAGAAGTGGGCCAAGAATGGAGCCTTGTGGGACTCCAATAGAAACAGGCAATAAGGAAGAGATTTGATTGTCCCAAAGAACGGCTTGTTGTCTGTTGCTAAGATAGGATGTAAAACATTTTATAGCCAGGTTATCAAATGATAGGGATTCAAGGATGTAGATAAGGGAAGAGTGGTTCACCATATCAAAAGCTTTAGAGAGGTCAATGAAAAGAGCAGAGGAGACAAGGTTGGAGTTGCGGTAGTTGTTGATGGTGTCAACAAAGGAGAGGGGGGCAGAGGAGGTGCTGTGGTGAGGTCTGAAGCCATGTTGGCAATTGGCTATAATGTTGTTTAAAGAGAGATACTGTACAAGTTGCTGATGAATACATTTTTCCATTATCTTAGCTAGAGGTGAGAGAAGAGCAATGGGTCTAAAATTGGTGTAGTCAATGGAGTTACCACCTTTGTGTAGTGGGATGATATGAGAGACTTTCCATATATCAGGTATAGTCCCTTCTTGGATAGTCCTATTTATGAGTATAGATATAGGGTATGCAATCTGTTTAGCAGCTTTTTGAAGAAAGAGTGAAGGGAGTTTGTCGGCAGAGGGGGTGCAGGGTTTCAGTTTGAGAATAAGCTTGTAGATGAAAGAGGTAGAGATGGGTTGTAGAGTGAAGTTGTTAGGGGAGGCAAGCTTACTTGGGGGGTAAAAGTTATTGGTGTTTAGTTGTCTAGCAAGAGATTGAATGGTTTCTATGAAAAAGGAGTTAAAAGCGTTTGCAGTATGGTTAGGGGTATCTGGGTCAGCGTTTAGGGGGGAGGGAGTTTTAGCTGTTCCATAATTGCCCTCAAGACTGGGCTCTTTGTTGTGGAAAAAGATTTATACAAGTTAAAGAGATGTCAGTATCAAAAATATCACCTGGAGGTGTGTTTAACTGAGCAGATAATACCTAGAGGCCTTTAAGTGTTAAAAATTGTTAATGGTGATAGTCTGCTCTTGAAGGAATGGCAAAAAGTTAACATTCAGGTGAGTTTCAGCTATTTGAAACTATTAATACAATCGGCAGAAAGGGAAATCACTGATTTAACCAAGGTGGTCAATGATAAATATTCTGAGCTTATAAAAACTTTTTCTGAGCCTGTTTTGGAGTAGTATATGAAAGAGATGTTTGATTCCCTTTCAGTATATGGAGTCTAAACTACAAAAAGCTAAAATTAGTAATATCTGTCGAGATCATAATGATTTTCAACTGGGGAATGTCTTCGTATGGCCTCAAGAGAGTTTTGAAAAAGAGACTGGGAGATCCTGGCAACAATGCAGTACCAATGATGGTCCACCAGGAGGCGTTGTTTTTTCATAAGATCCATGTGTTGGTATGAATCAACGCTCAGAAGAGATACTGTTTCCCCATTAACAGGTGAAGTTGCTTTGGTGAAGGAGCTGGGAGCTCGAAAGAAGATTGCAACCACGAATGCACAAGTGCATAGGTCAGGGGTAGTAGAGAAATCTACCTCTGGCAGCAGTAATGATACCGATGGTCATTTTTTCTGCCTCAACAGCAATACAACCTCAATTTTCCACTACCGGTGAAGGAGCAAACTTTTCAATGGCTGATGGAACACCAACGAGGGCAGAGTTGGAGCCACAACAAATGAAAGATGGAAAGAACTGTGAGCATGCAGAATGCAATAAAAAAGGCGTTTCTGAACACCAAGAAGGACTAGTGTTGAACTTATCCAGTATAACTTTGACGCCTTATGAACTGAGAGTTTTAGGTAAAGGGTTATCATTTATACCCTCTACTTGTTCTAATTTTACGGATGTTATTTTTGATGTTAAATTATTTGCTAGGAATTTGGGGTTGAAAGTAATGTTTAATAATCCTGAAAGTGTTACTAATGAAGAAAGTAATATTTTTTCTAAGCCCAGTTTGTTCTCACCTAAAACTAATCCTCTTATTTCTGCATTTGAAAAGTTAGTCATACAAGATGTGTATGATTTGAATGAGGCTAATACTATTAAGCATGCTTGTTACAAGAGGAAGCAAAATCTTTCTAAAGATGAGTTCAATGCGCTGAAGGGGTTGGAGAACAATACTGATATTGTTATCAGACCCGCGGATAAAGGCGGACCAATAGTGGTATTAGATAGGACCTGGTACGTGTTTAAAATGCAGGCATTGCTAAATGATGAGTTATACTATGAGAAATTAACTCGCATTCAAGTCAACACAATTATACATGATGTGCAGATTTTACTTAAATGTATGTTTGATATGAATCTTTTTGATAGTCATCTTTTGGAATATTTTTATATAAATAAACCTACTGTTCCTGTTATACAAGTCTCCCGAAGGTACACAAAGATGGGTCTGATCCATCACTTAGACCTATTGTTTCTGGTAGAAATTGGTGCACTGAGACTATCTATATATATATATATATATATATAGAAAAACATTTGAGACCAGGTATTAATAAATTAACACATGTATTAAGGGACACCAAACATTTTCTTAGAGACTTGTATGAATATGTCTAGAATAGTTTGAATGATGATGTGTTTTTTGTTACTATGGATGTGGTGTCTTTATTTACTGTTATACCCAATTTAGATGGCCTTAATAAGGTGACTCAATTTTTGCAGCGGTTTACAGATTACACCCCTAATCAAGTTCAATTGTTGGTGAAACTTTTGGAGATTGTGCTTGAGCACAATATCTTTGCTTTTGGTGGGCAAATATATAAGCAATGCAATGGCATGGCTATGGGCACTTCTTGTGCCAATAGCTACGCCAATGCTGTTATGGTCATTTGGGAGTATGACCATATATTTAATGGGCCATTCAATGAACATGTTTTGTTTTTTTGTAGATTTATGGACGACCTATTTATTTTGTGGAAGGGAGACCTTGATATATTTGCTTCCTTTATGGAATATGTGAATAGTAGTACCTGCTATTTGAAGGTTACATCTCACTCCTCAGAATTAGCGGTGGATTTCTTGGATGTTTCTGTTATTAAGGATGAAACTGGTGTTATTTACACTAAGTTGCACAGGAAAGACTGTCATGTGAATCATTTATTACATAGGGACAATCTTCATCCTCCTTATGTGTTTAGAAGTGTGGCTTCTAACCAGTTATATAGAGTTTCAAGATTAAGTGCTAGGGATAGTGATTTTACTGGTGAAGTTGATAACGTGAAGATGAGTTTGAAGGAGAGAGGTTATGAGGCATATCTTATCCAAAACAATGCAGTTAAGGTTTTTGATAAAAGGATGAATGAAGCTAGACCATGTTTTTCTACAGGTAAGAGTGAGTTTGTTAGGAGGTGAGAAAGTAAGTATAACACTGGTTTGAGGTTTAAAGTTACTTATACTAGTGATGTAGATTGTTTCAAGGATATCATTAAAAAACACTAGGGTGTCCTTAGAAATGATAATCTCTAGGCAGATACCTGAAGTGCCGTGTTTTTTAGATAAGAACAGTAGGTCACTGAGAAGTAGGTTGCGTTAACCAAAGGATGCAAGTAGGAATTCTCATTTAGTTGGAACTAAACCATGTGGTCATTGCAACTGGTGTATATATATTTGCAAATTTGAACATCCCGACCAAGGTAGATGTTATAATTTCACAATAGCAGCTACATGTGATACCTCACATATTGTTTATTTAGCTCACTGCATTGTATGCAAAAGGTTTTACATAGGTAAGACTGACCGTCCCTTCAGAGAATGCATAAGAGAACATATCTACCATATGAATAAAGGTAATGTGGTTAGTGCATTGGAGAAGCATGTTCTGAGTACTGACTCTAGTCATGGTTTTAAATTTTTTAGTAATTGCTAGGGTTTATGAGAATGTGAGACAGGGTGATATACATGCTAAGACCGAGGATTTGGAATCCTCATGGATAGTGAGGTTTAGGGCTGATGTAGGACATGGGCTTAATGAATCAGTTCCATTAGTACCCAAATTAAAGAAGAGACCCCTAAGAAGGTAGTTATTAGTATTGAAGTATAGTTTTAGTATGCATTATTTATGTATGTTTTTAAATTAAATTTATATGTATTTTATATGTGTTGTGTCTTTAAATTTGTGGTATTAAATTTGAATTTGTATCATGTAACATTTGATGCATAAATAGGGGTGTGTTTGTTAGTGCTTTTGTAATACACCTGATGATGCCTGTTTGGTGAAAGTTGTGTTTTGTTGCACTGCAGTAAAAGTTTTGAACTGGATATATCAGCTGTCTCTGTGTCTTCCTATTTGTTTGTTGCTGAAATATCTTTTTTATGTTAAGATGAAATGGTAGCTCAACTATGTATGGAAATGACACTAATGACAATGAGATATGTTTCTCTTATACTTTTACAATTATTTATAGCACACTGATACAACATAAATAAACAGGAATATAAGAAAACTAGGTTTTAAGAGAAAAATCTCACTTCTTCAGCAAAGTTAGATATGTTACAATTTTTGTAAACAAGAAGACCAAAATTCTTAAGCCTTTTTTGGAAAGGCAAGTTTGCTCACTTATGACCACTATTTCATGTTCTTGTGGGTTTTGCATGCAGTATAAATTTATAAACTGTTCCTTTGCACTCCTTTAGATAAATAGATTAACCAAGTCAAGGTTAGGTTTGACTGCACTTATGCACCCACCAACTTGCACCAGCTGCAACAGTTTCTATATTTGAATAATGTTGTGGAAACCTACCACAGTGGATTTATAAGCATAACTATACCATTTGGTCAAAGGTGCAAGCTAATATACTAATCACTCATTCCCTAAGCTATGTACATTTTAAACAATTTTGTTCTTTGTACTCATCATGTTTTATCAAGACTAAAAGGAGGTGATGATATTGATTCCCTACAACAGGTATGAAAACTACTGACAGGTGAGCCTGCATACAAGTAATCCCACATGATTCAGTGACTATATTAACATTCAAAGCATGTTTGTTCAAATCAAAATCTATTCAAAATCATCTGTCCTTAATAAAATGTTTCATCAAATATGATCAAGGTTCATGGTAAGCATTCTTTGTACAAAATGTTATGACTTAACTTTTATGAATAGCAATTTGTTATGGGTGGCTCTTATAAAATCATTGCTTCACTGTTTTAATATTGGTCATGGTTATTATAAAGTGACTTTCAATAATTTTATTTAAATTATTTATTTGAAATGTATATGTGTAATAGTGAAGCCTTTTTAATGAACTGTAAGTCTGAAACATTTCACTATTTTGTTCAATAACAGTCATCTGTTTCTGAAAAGTCACTTGAGCTATCCTAGCACTCTGTTATTGCTTTATTTTATGAAATCTACCAGATCTTAGATCCAGCTTGTTGATTATGATCTGCTAGTACATGTACAACACTTTAAATGCAGAAAAAGTTAACACAGCAAGCTACAATCTTTCCATGGCTACTTCTTATGAAAAGGCATACATATTTCTGGAAGCAGAATGCAATTAAGGAGCACTAAACTATATAAAATTTCAGGAAAGATGAATAAATTGAAGTGAAAGGCCACAGTGCTTTCAAGTTATGTGCGAGACTGAGTGAAAAGGTAAAGGTCACAAAATGACTAGATTCACATTACTACCTCTGTGTGTGTAAACCAAAATCTTTAGAAGAGTCAACTAATATGCCAAAAAAGCTGATATCAAAATACTTTATTAACTAAACTTTAAGTGTGTTCATCTTCTCAGTGCAAAGATTTTTTTCAGAAAATATACTTTTTTCAGGAACTATCCTATTTAAAAGTTTGTTTTAAGTCGATATGGGACTGATGTAATATAAATACCTTGCTGAAATTCTTATTTAAAAAGACATCACCATACAATGAAATATATTTTCAAATGTACATTTCATTTTTTTGCCCTGTTAAAATTTAAGTAATTTTATAAATATTGTAAATTCAAAAAACAAAAACTAGTGCCCTATAATTTTGAATGTCTCAAAAGAAAATGTACTGTTTAGAGCCACCCTGTCATTCAAACCTGGTAGACTAATGACATTTAATTGTAACTGCCACTTTATTTCTCTTTGTTCCATTTGAATGCTGCATGGGCCACCTCTATTGTCTCTAGGAATTTTCTCAATTACAAAAACAGTGCATTTTTCATAATGTTTTCCTAATTTCATAAATATGCTCCTGAATTCTTTTGTGTAAATTGTGTTCAGTTTTCCATACATGGAAAGCATTGCATGTCATATAGGGTGCTAGACAGGGGTGGCTCATGCTATAGGACTGCAGGACTACAGCTCTCCCACCTAGAAGACAAATAAAAATAAAACTAAGAAACACTAAAACAAACGCCATAATTCCCGGAAGTCTGCACATGCACGCATACTCTAGATACACAGGAACACTCTCAGACTGCTTTCTCAGCAGTCTAGATAGGGGGAAAAGCATCTCAGCCTCAAGATGACCAGCAGTCTGTGCGGTGGTGATGTCACGGAATGGAGGCACTCCGGACTGCAGCAGCAGCAGGCTGAACCAATCAAAATGCATATAGTAGCTAACGAGGTGTACTGGACAAATCGCAAGGATTTGGACTGTTTGGATATTGCTTGTCGGCGGCAGTTGGACTGTTTGGCTATCTAGGTTTGTTCGTCGGCAAGGTGAGCAGTTATCTAGGTAAAAGGGTGGATTGTTGGCAAGGCAAGCAGTTATCTAGGCAAAGGAAGGGTAGATCGTCGATAAGGTGAGCAGTTATCTAGGCAAAGGTAGGGTGTGTGTGTGTGTGTAAAATGCCCCAGTTGCTATATACTGGTGGCTAGAGCAAACTCATGGTGGTGTGGTAGGGAATACCTCAGGCTTGAATGCTGTACCTTGTATGCAGGTGGTAAGGGCCTGAATTCCATACCCACTACCATTTGTAAAAAATTTGCAGATTTTTGCCTCATATTTGATCTGTTCTGTTCTTCATAATATCTGTGGTTTCTAAATAGTGAAGTACTTAGATATTTGATGGTGCAGTGGTAGCCTTGTTGCTTTACAATTGCAAGTTCTCAGGTTTGATTCTTGGCTGGGGTGCATTCGGTGAGAAGTCTGCATCTTCTCCCTGTGTTTGGGTGGGTTTGCTTTTGTGTCCTCCCATGTTACAAAGACATGTGTCTGCATTATTTCTTCCTGGGCCTCTGCTGAAAATTGTTTTTTGTTCCAAGTCAGACTGTCCTGGTTAACAAATGTTAAATAAAACTGACAGGCATTTGAATTTCAGACTTTAGGTTTCTGAATGATGGTATAGTGGTAGCATTGTTGCTTCACAGCTATAGGTTCTCTGGTTTGATTCTTGGTTGGGGTGGATTCTGCATCTCTTCTGTGGGTTTGCTCCACTGTCTTACCATTTTACAAAGACATGTGTTTGTAGTATTTCTCCCTGGGCCTCTGCTGAAAACTGTTTTTGTTCCGGCAGCTATTCCTGGTTAACAAATGTTAAATAAGTAAAATTGACAGGCATTTGAATTTCAGACTTCATATTCTTCAGAAAATACATAGTAACACAAAACCTTTTACCTTTTATTCTAGCAATTTTCTAAGTTTATGATGAATATTTGAAAATTGTCCCTATTTTTGGGACTGTATTCCCCCATTATTGACTTCATCCAGGTTTTTTGTGCTAAGGTTGACAGCTATGGCAAGACGTGAATTCACTGAATATGTTTGAGGGCTGTATTCCCTCATTACTGGGTTTGTCCAGGTGTTTTGTGCTAAGAGGTTGACAGCTATGGTGAGAACTGAATTCACTAAATGATAGCCATTTAAGTTTCAATCTTCCTTTCTTTCACAAAGCAGCTGATTTGGCGTAGTGGTATGTTGTTCTGACTGTTTTGCACAGGGACCTTAGCAGTAAAATGTATGGTGGTAACACAGCATTTTATTCTACCAACTTTCCAAGATTATACAAGCAATGTTTAATGTGTCCCTGGTTTTTGGGCTTTTGACCCCCCCCCAATAATTTTTGGCTTTTTCCAGATTTCTTGTGCTGCGAAGTTGAGATGCAGTTGAGTATTGAGTAGATTTTACAAGGAGTTGAGAGCAGCAGGGGAAGAGAAATTTAGTGCTGCTTTTGCTTGTTAGTAGCATAACAGGTTGTATACTTGCTTTTGATGCAGAAGGCTGTAGGTTCTACTCCCACAAGGGGTGGATGCTGCCGTACTGAGAATGTCCTCTTTGGCAAAGACACTAACTATGAACCTGTTATCAGTTTGCCATCCATTTCCTACTGCAATATTACTAGCTTATCATTTTTTGTTTAATGTAATATAGGCAATTTATTCCTCAGGGGCAACAGACACTTTATTTTTTGATGAAACCATGAAATATAAAGGTGTTTGCTAGCAGCAGCCTCTGCATTAATTACAGATTTCTTTAATGTGGAATTATTTAGATGACTTTTACTTCTTCAGAGATTGTGCATATTTACTGATAATGGTGGACTGTAGAAGTTTGATTAGACTTTTATGATGGAATTGATCTGAACTGGGCAGTTTTGTCATTATTGGTGTATGCATTTTGTTTCATTGTTTACTGGAAAAATGCTCTGAATTGGGCAGTTTTGTTATTATTGGTGCATGCGTTTTGTTTCGTTGTTTACTGGAAAATGTTCAAAACAATAAATTTAAAATGCCCTTTAACAACTGTACTGTATTGTACAAGAAATATAATTTAGTACAATCAGGAAGGTGTATCAAAGAGCACATGTATGTTTCATGTGCAAGGGGCCTATGATTTGAAAATAGCCCAAAGTTAATCTTTATCTGCCACTGGCAAAATCTATTTTCTTTGAATGTGGGTTTCAATGCTGTTTCAATGAATGTGAGTTTCAAGGGCAGAGAAGTTTTAATGCTAAGTCTGTTTTCATTGTGAGACTGCATTGCTTTGTTTAGCAGATGTCTTAGTGTTTGTTCTGTAAAATGCAAAATAAAACTTTCAAATGAAGTCCAAATCATCATAAAAGTAAAGCAGTATGCACATTAGTGTTTATGGTAAATGGAGTGAAATAGTCAAGTAATGGATCATTGGAATGGCTGCAGGGGGGAGGCTCCATTTGACCATGATTTTGTGAGGGGGGAAGGGCGGAAAACTCAAAGACAGCCCCGGCTAAACTATACCTCCCAACTGTCCAGATTTTCATAGAAGGAATAGATTTTTGCTTCTTATTTTTGGTTTGTTCCTCATAAAATTTGTGTTTTTTTGGCAAATCATTTAGGAATTAAGTCACTAAAAAATGACAGATACTGAGTTTCAGAATTCATAACCTTCAGAAAAATGCATGCTAAAGTAAGACCTGTTATTCTATCAACTGTCTCAGTTTATACAAGAACAATTTTTAGTACTGTTTATATGTTTCCCCAATATATTTGGCCTTGTCCAGATTTATTGCATTAGATTGAGGGGTACATGCAAATAAATTGCTTTATAGAACTAGGCATAGCCAAACCTCTCAACTGTCCCCGATTTTGGATCAAAATGTTGCTCTTCCCCTAATAATCTCTCCGAAAAATAGCAATTTTGGAAGAAAACATGGAAGGTTTACAATTAAGAAATAACTGTAATAATCAGAGTTATAGATTACTTTTATTTCAGAAATGCATGTAGATTCTTTTATTTTGTCAGCTGCTCAAGTTAGCAGTACTAATATTAAAAAAGTGTCCCTTCTTTGACAGGTTCCCAGCTGTATTGTGTGGCTATTTTATATTTTTGCATCACATTTTTGGTCCAGTTTCCATAAAAATGTGTTTTTTTGGCAAATTAGTGGTAAATAATTAAAGACTGAAGTTAGAAAATAATGACAAACATTTCAGTTTCAGAATTCATACCCTTCAGAAAATTCATACTAATGCAATATCTACTATTCTATTATCTTTCTAAGTTTATAAGAGCAATATTTAAACATTGTCCTTATTTTTGGGCCTTTGTCCCACTTCTATGTATGGCTTTGTCCGGATTTCTTGCTCTGAGGTTGAGAGGTATGATAAATGTGTCAGGGCCATCACAGTCAGCCAGAGACATTTCAAATTGTGACATACTTGTTGCACCCCACTCCCCCATATAGTGACTCTGGATGTGTCCAAGCAAGGCAAGGAGCAGTTATGCAGTGTAAATGTGAAGAGTTTCCCCCATCCAAGGTAGACACAAGTACTACAGTGGCTGTTCATCTGTTCTTGATTTTGCAGAATAGTCTGGTTTCTGTCATATTTTTGTACTGTTGATTTATGCTCATTACTCAGAACGTGCCTGTTGCTCTGTGTTTAAGTAGCAATGCTTTAATGACCATCAGGTAAGCTTGTCTGAGATCGTAAGATTCAAGTAAGCTTTAATAAGCATACTGTTAAAGAATTGCCAACACTGAAAGCCTTTCTGTTGTTGCCATGCAGAGAATACTTACATAACTAGATAATGTATAAGCCTTGGGTATTGACATGCATATGACAGTATTTGTAATAAAGGGCAGGATTACATTATTTTAAGAAGCTCATTACACTTGTTGGAGACTTCCAGTTATCTCTGCAGGCTTTACCCGTAAACTAAACAGAATACCAATCTATCATGTGTGGTCCATAACCTGTACAGTAATCCTTTAAGCAATGTATCTTGAGCTTGTTTCTTGTTTGCTTTTCATTTTTTACTTTGATCATGTTTTCCCCATGAAACAAGTAAATAGTTGTCAGGCAGCAGGTCTTTTTTGATAAGAAACATTTTTACAAGTGGGGGCATTGCAGAGATTGGTACTTTCAGCATGTTACTTGGTACGTTAATAAAGCTGAATATAAATTATAATTAGAACTGCAGTGTAAGGAGAAGCGGTTTGGGTTGAGTGCTGCTTGTTTTTTATACTTGCTTTTGACTGGCATTCCAGTAATGTATTTAAAAAGTAATTTATTTTTTCATGCATCACAACCTTTTTGTTTCCATCAAGATATTAAGTAAGCAGTCATGCAGCCAATGCATTGAAATATTTTTTTTCCTTCTACCCTTCATTTTGTCTTGATTAGACTCTCGTAATGACGGTTTGGCACCCAGGGCAGCGTATTTAATTAAAGTTAATTTTTGAGGTTTTGAGCATAGCTACTCCCCTTTCTAGTTGCCTGCACCCCTTCCCATTGACCCCACCCATTCAGCTGTCTCCTGCAGCCCCCCCCCCTTTGATTTGAAGTCACCAGCCACCACTGGTGCTAGATACACACATTGGCTGTTGTAATCACATCTAGCCACATGGAATTGTTTTGTAGTAACCAGCAAGTATTATGCATAGATCATCAATAACAAAACTATACCATTTATAAGAACCACATTTTCTCACTTTTCTGTGTTATTTACAGTAAACATTTTAAATTCTTTCTCAAATAACTCCTTAAATTCTTGTTTGTACTATTTAAAATCTCAGTTTTGTTTTGGAACAAATACAATGTTCCAGTTTCTCTCACAGATAGTTCTCATTGGTATATACAGTATGGGATTATTAAGAAATTCAGTTTTTCAGCTTCACAACTTAAAGCTTGTTTAAATTGAAACATTTTCTCCCCTATTATACGTTCGAACCTGGTGTTTCTAAACCTCAGGAAATGCTTTCTGTGTAAAATCAGAGTGGTAACCCTTCTGTTAAAAAGTCTTTGTAAAAATCTGGCATTCTGTGTTAAACATTAAATCATCTTATATTATTCATGACAAATGAGCAAACTGGCCCTTCACAGTGGAGAAATTTCGACGCAAGAGTAACAGCTTAAGAAATGAAGGTAAGTGTTACAAAATACTTGTTTTCTATGTGTGGCAGACTTACAGCAAATTTCTGTTAAATCTTTATAAATAGTCACATCTAAAAATTAATTGATACTTGGTCCACTTTCTCTGTAAATCTTAAAAACATTAGATGTAGAATCTAAATAAGTAAAGCATCTGTAAATTGTGTCTAGAATCCACTCCATAAAATAAATAAGTCATCCAATAATCTGGCGTACATTTTTGTGTGTTGATAACAGGCAGAATTAAAACAAAATTCTCCTCCCAGTTGTTAAAAATGTTATTGGTATAAATCTGTGCTGATGCTGCTCTCATTATCACCCTATTCAACTGATGAACACTCCAGGTGCAGTTAACTATTGATAAAATGCCTATTCAAATCATCGCTAGCTACAGACCCCCAACCATGACTCAGGAGGCCCAATCCACCTATCTGGACTTACTAGAATACATCAAGATTCTACCCTGATCCTGGGCGACTTTAACTACCCAACCATAGAGTGGGAGATCTATTCTAGCTCAAACACAAATGCCCAGAGATTCCTCTACTTCTTCAATGCCAGTGCATTGGATCAGCTGGTCAACACCCCCACAAGAGGTGAAAATATCCTGGACCTGGTACTAACCAACATGAGTAGCCACTGCAGCAACCCTACAGTGTCATCTTCCTTGGTAAGATCTGACCATACAGCATTCATTTTCAAAGTCACCATCTCCCCTGACTTCCTGCTTGCCAGAGTTGAACAAAAAAACTTTTCCAAAGCTGACTACAACCTCCTGAGAGCAGGTATAAGCAGCTTCACAGCCACCATCCTTTCAGTTGAATCAAGCACTAATGTCCAAGCCTACACCAAAAAACTATATGAGCACCTTTATAGCTGCATGGACTCAGCAATACCTGAAAGGACCAAATCATCTTCCTCAAGGAAGAATAAACCTGTCTGGTGAACAGCAGCAATAAACAGAGTCTATAATAAAAGGACAAAATTGCTGTCCAGGACCAAGAAGGAGCAGATGCCAAGTTGGAAGCAATATATCCTTTGTCTGAACAAGCAAATAAGATCACTGGTGAAATCCTCTAAGGCTAACTTTGAGCCCAAATTGGTCACATCCACTAAGGACAATCACAAGGTCTTCTTCGCATGCATCTACAATCTCAAAGGTAAATCCCAAATCTGCTCTGAATTGGTGGTCAAGAATACCACATACACAAATGCCATAGATATAGCCAACCTGCTTGCAGACAAGTTCAGTGAAAACTTCACCTCTGGTATCCCCCATCAGTAAACCAGGACATTCCTAGCACCGGCCTCCCTCCCCTCATCACCAGGGCACAGGTTATTAATGCCCTCTCAAAGGCAAAAAATACAGCCTCCATGGAACCCGACAACATACCTGGCTGTATCCTACATGAACTCAGGCAAGAGCTCTTAGCACCACTACTCACCCTATTCAACGAAAGTCTGTGCACCGGCTTCATCCCAGCAGAATGTAGGACAGCCTCTGTCATCCCTCTGCATAAAGGTGGAGCGTCCACTGACCCAAGCAATTATAGGATAATCAGCTTAACTAGCCAGATCTGCAAGGTCATGGAACACATTATCATGGATCTTATAAACAAGGACACTGGCAACCTCCAAACACTTGATCTCACACAGTCTGGTTTTGTCAAAGAGAGATCATGCCTGTTAAACTTGGTTGCCTTCTTTGAAACAGTCACCAAAGCCATGGATGAGGGCAAGACAGTGCACACCACCTGCCTTGACCTAGCCAAAATCTTCAACACTATTTCCCACTCGGGCATAATAGATAAACTCTCCCAGCTAGGCATCAACCCATATGTTACCAGATGAATAGCTAACTGACTTACTGATAAAACTCAGTCAGACTAGGGGATGCCACCTCTAGTAGTAGACCTGTAACAAGCTTCGTACCCAAAGGATTGGTCTTGGGGCCTCTACTGTTTGGGATATACTTTTCTGAGGCGCAAGCCAAAACCAGTGGTCTGTGGCTTCCAGGTTTGCAAATGACTGCAAGCTGGGCACTGACATAAATTCCCCTAGTGATGTGAACATCCACCAAGAGAGCCTTAACCAAACTAATGACATGCTACACTTAAATACCAATCCCTCAGAGCCACATGCTCCAGGGATCTTAATCTTGTCATCACAATAAACAAAACATGCTGGAGGGATAGGTTCCTGACCTAGAGACTCCCCAGACTCTGGAATAGACTGCCCATACATGTCAAGCAGAGCGCCTCTTTGGCCCTCTTCAACAGGAACCTTGATGTTTGGTAGGAAGAAAAGAAATTCACCCCAGGGATCATGTCAGTCACCCTGCTAGACAGGGATCCAGGCAAGTAAATAGTGTGGGAAGAAATAGCCAGGGAATTGTTATGGATAGGCTTGTATAGGCCCTAGGGCCGATAGCCTAGTTCCAACCTATGGACCTATGAACCTATGGTACCAGAAGCATGGCCTCAAACTGAATGCCAAGAAATGCATCATTATCCCCTTTGGGGAAAATGGTGTCCCCCACTAATTATCACATTAATAATTTACTAAGCACGCAAGCAGTCATGAGGGACTTGGGCACCCAGATTGATAGCAACCTGACTTTTGACTACCATGTTGCCTTCATTGTACAGAAGGCTTTCTACATGGTCTACCTCATAAGTAAGGGTATTTCATCCAGGAACAAGGAGGTCATAACATCCCACTACTCCTCCCTTATTAGACCCATTATTGAGTACAATGCCCTTTTCAGCATGTACCTTGCCAAGCACATGTAACAGTTGAAGAGACCACAGAGGTTCCTGACCAGGAGAATCCAGGGTCTCAAACACCTATCCTCTACAGATAGGCTAAAAGCCCTATCCCTCTACTCAGTCTCATACAGACTGCTCAGAGGTGATGTGTGTCTGGTATACAAAGCCATCTCAGACTCAGTCTTGATGGAGTTTCTGCATATCCATAAGTCAAACTCCATTCACGCAAACCTGCATGCAAGGTCTCAACCTGGTCTGTGACATTAATAGAACTTGTTGGCAGGATAGATTTGTGACCCAATGACTCCCCATCTGTGGAATAGACTTCCTCTGTGTGTCAAACAGAATACCTCACTAGCCCTCTTTAAGAGGAACCTGGATGACTGGATGGGAAACAAGAAACATACCCTGGGGATCCCACCTGTGTCCCTGCTGGTCAGGGAAAACAGGTGGTGATTTTGTGGGAACATGAGTGAAATTCTTGGCTAGACTTATAAGGGCCTCCAGGCCAATAGCCTAATATCATCCTATGAAGCTATGAACCTATGAACCTCTAATTGGAGTTGAGAACAATGTCCATAAACTATGTGTATAGTCTTAAATCATGATTAGTAAGTTCTTCATTAAAGAATTATTAAGGATTACTTGTACTTAAACACAGGTAAAATATAAAATTGTAGAAAGAGTAAAAATAAGAAAATGAAAATTTAAAAATATTTCCCCTAAACTCAAACAAAAGGAAAAGCAACAATTTTAGAGCACTGCAAGTGAATGTGAATAGTATTACTAGCACTGTAAGAAGGATAGGGATACTGGAAAGGTGTACTAAATGTGATATGGATGTCATTTTGTTAAAGGATGTAAGATTCCTTACAAGTAAATAAAGATTGCAAACAGAAAAAGTGTGGTGTGGAAATGTACTACAGAACGTGGGAAGTGAACAGTAAACATAATAGATGTAATGCTGGTAAGGATAGAATCTGTTTCATCAAATATTAGTCTATGAAGTGCTTAACATGAAAATTATAATTGTAGAGGACTTTAACCGTGATTTAAGGGGAAATGTAAACAAAAAGGGAAAGATGTAAAAAAATATGGGAAGTACAAAAATGTGGTAAATTAGCTGTGTGGAACAAAAGTCAATGGTCGGGCACTTGGGTCTGAAACTGATTATTTTGTATTAGCAAAAGGCTTAGTGCTAGGAGACAATACAGTTATGACAGGTTTTTCAGAGCATTTAGCAATATGGATTGAGGTGATTGAAGAAAGAGAGTATATTTAAGTAGGAAAGGGAAGTTGGAGGCTTTGAAGCATTCAGTTATGGAAGGATCATTTAACCCTGAAGGACTTCTATAAAAACTGGTCTGGATGGTGGGATATATTTAAAAAGAAGTACAAAAAGTGTTTTTCTTTATTGGCAGGGTGATATAAGAAAGTAAGAGGAAGTGAAGTATGGGAAAATATATAGAACTATATTAGAGAATTTAGAGAATGATACACGAAAGTATAATATGGATAAAGATATTCCCCGGGATTCATGAAGCTCGGCGCAAGGCCGGCATTAGGCTTGCACCGACCGTGCGGTGTGTAGATGGCACAGTAATGCCATATGCATATTAATGAAGGCACGCTGCCGCCACAGCCACGTGCATAGGAAACGAGCGCGAGTGCATGGGGCGTGTCGAAGTGCAGCAGGGAGGCGTGGAAATGTCGGTTGTTGACGTGCAACCTAAAATGCTGAATATTACAGTCTGCCTGCAATAGTAATCACACCTGTAATTGTCCGTGGATACTGAAACGTATGCAAAGAATGTAAGACAGTTCTTGCGAACACAAGAAGCAAACACAAATGCACGTTAGCAAATATCGAGTCTCCATTCCTCGAACAAATGACAATTAAAACCGTGTGCCAGTAGCCCAATGCAGTGTACATAGTTATACCAAGTGGAAGTGAAACACATCATGTTAGCGAGCCAATAATAGCTACGTCTAGTGCAATGGTCAGGGTTACCACCTGTCCCACATTGTGAGAGATAGTACACAGCTGGGCAGTTGTGTCCATACCGAAACCATTCTAAGTGTAAAATATCCTGCGACCGTATGACATAAGTATGTCCCACATCACATGTAATAGTCACGTACAATAGTAATATCTGTATGTAACATACCACGTTACAAGAAATAGAATAAGCAAGTATATGAAACAGACGGAGTATATAAACTGCTACAACAATAAACCAACATGCAGGCATAAAACAAAAGTAGTATCCATAGTACGACCGTGGGTATGTGTCGTCCTGTAGAATCCGATTTGTGTCCGGAAAATATCCCATGCTGGCAATATGAAAAGGTGGCAACCCTACCAATGGTCAGAGCAGTCAGCCAGAAATCCGCCCATATGCGGTCCAAGCCATTTTTGTCAGGATGTGTAAAAGTTGAACGGGTATTACCCGGGTGTACCTACCATGTCATGAAAGATAAGTACTGGCGTGTATTTATGTGCCTGATGTACAGCATGTGGAAGGTGAAAAATGCCAGGGTAGTCCTCACACCCATACAGGTACCTGACATATGTAGTGTATGCAAATGTGTTCCCTTGACTGTGCAATGGGTCATCAACCAAAGAAGGGATGGATGGAGTGTTTGGAATATGTGTGTGGGGGTGATGGGTAATGTTATAATCCACAAAGGCGAGACTGTGTTGGAAGCACAATAGGTGAACTGGAGGTATATGAGGGAGCAGCGTGTGAATCAGAAAGAAACACATAGAACAAGCATACACATCTGCAATACAACCTGACAGGCCATACTGTAGAACACAATCACACAAACATGTGAATATTAAAATGTGCGATACACATGTACAGAAACGTCACCGGCACATACCCACATAATGCTCTGGATGGAACTGGGCCATCCAGATGTAACACACCTGGATGCATAATTGAATACCCATCATCCCCTCTACAGCACACAACCCGCCCCTATTCCTGAACGGCCACCAAATCCAGCCATACTCGGGTGACTAGCTTGGTGCAGCCATAGCTACACATACTGACCACTACTCATATGTAGTAGGCAGTGTCACCCTAGGCAGTGTCAGGATTGCAAACTATGTAGCCCTTGCATGTAAAACCCTAACACATTTTCGTAAATCTAAAAGAATGGACGGTCATTTCCTTGTTCAATTTTTGGATATCCCTCATGGGATACGTATCCTATGTAAACAGCAGACCTGGTATCATGACATGCTGTCCACTCCTGTAGACATCTGGACAGAAGCTGTATGTGCAGTAGTGGTTTACAAAACTATTCAGCCTCTAGATGGTTATGCAGAACCTACTACCCAGGATCAAACACCTGCCCGTGATGCACATCTCCCCACAAGAATTATCGAAAGAATATATTGTACACAGTTGCATAGTGGCACTTAGAAATAGGATGATTAAGGTGCTGACGTAAACAGGGTACCACCTGACCCACTGTGTGAGGGACAGTCACTGTTTGGGTACGTGTTTCCTGACCAAGAATGATACAATGGCAAATGTCCTGTGATTGTAGGAAATAACTATGTACCATACGTCTTGTAACAGTTGCCTAAAACAGTTATTTCTGGATATACAATACGTAAATTGGACAAGAAACAAAAAAAGCAACTAAAGTGCTACAGGAATAGGCTGTCATCTAGGAAAATAATGAATGTTCTACACCCTGTACTGACCGTGGGTATGTGTTGGCCTAAACAATCTGGTGTGTCCAGAATATAGTCCATCCTGGACATATATAAATGTGGAAACCCTACCAATGGTCAGAGCATTCACACAATAACTGGCCAGCCTCCGAATCACCCACAAAACCAGTGACCTTTGGAGGAAAGGTGTTGAATGACACTTGAATGACCAATGACAGTAATTAAGAGTAATAGATGCATTTAACTGCTGAAAACAAGTATTAATACATATGGCTCTGAATCTGTCAACACGTTTCAAGTTAATAGTACTAATATTGTAGAAGTGTCTGTGATTGTCCCTGATTTGTCATTGCCTTGTCCCTGTCACTATTACAGAGGTCCGTACACATATGTACACCAACCAACTGTCACATATGTAGACAGTACTATTGCATACCTGTAGTGAAGTCATAAGTGATGTCCAGAATAATATTCATTGTATATGTGACTGAAATAGTCAAATGTGAATGGAAAAAACAGTGGAAACACACCCCCACCCTGCATTATGTAGTGGAACCACCCCCAAACACTATATTATGTAGTGCTAACATAATAATCTGGTCAGAGGTGGCCAAACCTCTGCGTCTGTAAACACAGGTAGAATGTTAAAATCGGGATCAACTCCATCCATGTGCTAAGTCTGACATTAGAACAAGGTCAGAGAAGTTCCGGACACCAGTCAAACAAGCCTATACCCGGATCACCACATGAACACCCTGATAATCAAACACACATATGTGCCAGGACTATAAGCTTTGGAGTTCTGAATATCCTTGGAGTGAGTAAACATGCAGCACGGGTCCAGAGCAGTAGGGAATAGGGAATGTCGTATGTGTAGTACCATGGTTTTCCCAGCAGGAGAATGGATGCCTGCTGTGTAAGTGAAGCGATGAGGCATATGTTAGGGTAGCTATGAACCATGGGTATACATATAAATGAAGCAGAACACCAATAGTGTAGTGGTTAGAGCATCCGCCTAACGTAAATGCATTCCCAGTTCAAGTACGACTATAGCACATATCACTTTCTTGTGTAATGAATGCCTCTGTGCTGTAAAGCCAACATTTAAACACGTAAAGGTGAACGTGTGTTTTGCATGTGGATGTTAACTGGATTCCATCAATCAAAGTGGAACTGTCATAATGAATAAGGCACACCTAAGCACAATGAAGTGGCAGTAAACATATGTAACTCATAATAAGGATATGCAAGTGCACCTGTGCGTGTGTAAGCAGCTCCCAGCATAAGAAATGTATGTTGTTTTGTTCAGATGTAACTTATATATGTATATATAGCTATATAGATGTGTGTATAGATATATATCCACAGACATAAAATGAAGAAATACATGAAAAGAAATAACAATTAAATATACAGATATATATAGAATGAATAGAGAAAGGAGAAAGCATACACACGGGTTGTGAAGGGAATCTAGAGCAACTAAGGTATTATACAGTGCTTGCAGCTATGTCAGATAAAGCTGCCCAATAGTGAGCAGAGCACCGCTATTCACACCAGAGGCAGGGTTATACCAGTGGGCATAATATCATTGAACTGCTACTTCAACATTATACACAGACGGAATGTATTTCATATTGTCACCACCTACACTTGTAACCCGCAAATGGCCGTAATCCATAACAACAGGAAAGGCACGTATGTGCAAAAATACACGAGGCGGTACAAAATGTGTGTAGGGCCCCTAACGCTCTGGAGTGGGCAATGTGTAAAGGTGTGCCATGGCTGCAATATCATGTGGATAACGGCTGTTACGCGTGGAAACTTAACACAGGTGGGTTGGAGGAACTATGGCTATGCCATTATGGATACAGGTGTGCCAGGGTTGGTTGCACCGGTTCCAATGGAGCGGCCCATGTAAGTCAACTAGTACATAGGTGTGATTCACAGCTAGAGCGTCTTCTGCATGGAGACATGCGTAAATGGGCCTACCGTCATTAAAGGTTGTGCGTCAGGGCTGGCAGCTATGCACGTAAAAGTCTAACAGCCAATCAGTACCAGACCGGAGTTCTGCAGTGGCAACCCCTAACCGGGAAAAGCCGAAAGACACAACAACATGCGGACATCAATATGTTGATGTACATTCTCTGTAACACATGCACTCCATTTATTGACATAAATAATTTGAATGTGCACAGACACAAATACAGTAGCAGGCATACTAGGCTGTGTAGATGAGGAATAGGTCAAATTACACTGTATCACATCACACTTATCAGCGGTACTCCATACATGAACAAAGTGCGACATCTGTCCGCTGTATAACGTGTGATATACCGATTACAAGTTAACCGGAGTGACGTGTCAGGGTCATAATGACTAAGGCAATAGTATGCTGTTGAAACAGAGATAAAACCCAATACGCATGTGTAAGTGTGTTTGTACCGGAAATGTATTGGTCAACGGACACACAGATGTGTGTATATATATATATATATATATATATAGATATATATGTATGTTACTGTAGATATACAGACCGGGCATATGCTACTGGGTGGTCCAAGAAACAAACATTGCCCTCCCACATCATCCAGCTAGGCCGGTCAGATATAGAGACATGCAATAAAGGGGAATACACCGCTGCTTTCAAAAACACCGGCAGGAAAGTGCCATTGTGAGATATCTGCAAGGTCTACACTTTAAACATGGATAACAGGGTCCCTTGCGGGACATCAATAATTCACTTTACATATGAACCCGTGGTAATCGATGCGAGCAGGATGTAGCTGTACACGGAACAGTAGGTTGTGCAAGTCTGATAACACATGGTTTGACAGAATGTACGACATGTGTCCTGAGATGGGGAGTGTGTGCAGTGTGTAGGGGTGTGTTCATACCCCAGCTGTGCTCACAGTAAGTATGAGTCATGAGTTCTGTAGAGGGGTGTCAGGTAGGGGAATCATGGGTATGCCATAATGGGCATAAGTGTGCAGGTGTTGGTTGGCAGAGATGTATTAGGCACACCTCGTGGAAGTAATTAATATTCCTATGTGGGCATAGCAGATGCCTATACCTCCCACACCTGAAGAGCACATCTACTGGATAGTCCGTAAACCATTGGGGGAACACATAGGAACTATAACAGTGCCTTGTACCCGATTAGCATGGACATCCAGGATTACGAATCAGAATGTAACACAGTCCAACTAAACACTTCCAGAACTAATACGTTTAGGTGGACAGGTGGCAGAATACATGTAATGATTAATGAATACATGTTTGAGTCATGTACATCATGTACCTTGACAAATGTGAATGAATACATATGCCCTGTGACTGTCAGTGTGTCAGGTTAATAGAACCAATCATCTAAATGTGTCCCTCAGGGTGTTATGCAGTGTCCCTGATACAAATGTTCATTCTCCCCCATTCATATGTGAGGTCTGCTAGTGATGGAAAGCACATATTCCGCCGACCACCATAGGTAGATGATAGCATAATAGTGTGTTGTTACCACCTGTCCACCTTTGTGAGGGACACTCTACTCTGGGTAGTTGTGTCCTGCAAAATGAATGTTATGGCATATGGCCTGTGATATCGGGAAAAGAGTTCATATATTGTGTGTAGTGGTGTCATAAAATTATATTGTATCTGAAACAGGTACATGTTATAGGAAACAGTATTAGCAACTATAATGCTACAAGAATAACCTTTATGTATGCAAACCGGTGAAGTAGTCAGTATACTACTGGCTGTGGGTATGTGTTGCCTTGCCCAAAACACATTTACATGTCAGCATTGCAGAGTATCAGTACCCATGTATCAGCCAAATGGGAGCAGATTGTATAAGGAAGACGCATATCATATGGTGACATCACTGGACAGGCCGCCGAGTCCGTATAGTTGAACGCCTGCCGTCGCCTAATGTTTAGCCATACCCGATACTGTAATCATGTAGTCCGATGTAATAGGCATCACAAGGGATTGCGCCCACCCAGCATGAGTGACAAATGGAAGCACCAATGTCGGTGCATGTGCAAGTGAGTGAGCAAGCTGGTGTACGCGTGTTTGTCTACCAGTATGCGAGTATTGCACTGTTAAAGAAATGTGGAGTCTAAACAAATATAAGGAGCTGTAGCCAGAGGTCAGCAGTGCTTAACAATGCTCAAACCCATGCACAACTGCTCCCACCGGCTGGAATGTGCCTTACCCACTCCGTATCCAAAGGCGTCATTCTGGACAAAAACAAGGAACCATCCTTTGCACGTGTTGGTAGCAATACCCTGCGCACACAGCTCATGTGAATTGCCAATACACCATGGCATATATACAGACAATAGACAGTACCACACACATACCATGCAGCACAGTCATCCAACAGTATAGCAAGTTATTGGCAGATATGTCCGGACCACTGGTGATTGTAGACCTGGCCATTCTGTGTTTCAATGTGTGAGCATGCCCAGTATGACTGTTACGCATGTTGTTGACTGACATTACCGTCATGCCATCATGTGTTTGAGCATGCCGATAATGGTCAACTGGATCGCATGTGTCACATGTCCATATAGTCAGTACTGTGGTGCAAACCCCTGCGTTGTACACCGACAGGTGGCATGCTGTATCTGCAGGGTAGATAATGGTCATGTGTCATTGACTGTTGCTACATTTCTGCACAGCATGGGGGGACATTCAACCACATCCACTGTCCTACACAGCACCGGGGGTGGCTCACCTGACTCTCACATGTGTACGTTGGAAGGGGGGCACAGCTGACAGTTGTACACATTTGCGACTACTGTACTGGTATGCCAGGTACTCCATTTCAGTGTGTGTACCTACCTAAATTGCTGGTTGGAGGCATACCAGTGTACGTCAGATCCTAGCTTGAATTGCCAGCATAGTGATTTCAGACGTCCTAGCTTTCACAACTTGCATCCAACTGCCTAGCCTGCTGTAGTCTGTGTGTGTGTTTGTGCGGGTTGGGGTCATCCATTGGGCATCTCCAGAGGCCATTGTATAGCATTTCCCTGTAGTGGTCTACACCTGTCCAGCTGTATGACACTTGTGTGGGCTATATGGACAGACATGATGTTCAACCCATAACCTGCAGTGGGTTAGGACACCCTGTGTACTACTGGCTACTATTGTGACCCCGGTTTGTGCTACAGATGTCATGGTGCCACTATGGATGTGCACTGTCTGTTGCCCTAACAGTCGGCCACCAAATTCCCTTGTATGCTCACATCCATACCATAGCTACAGGAAAATACACATTCTAATACAACTGCCAATTGGTAGGTTGATTGACTTACCTTGGGGGTATTCCAGAGTTGAGGATGGTGCTGGAGGGCTGCCTATGTTGGATGCACACAGTGCACTTCCTGTACATGGCTGAGCACAGGTAGTGTCATGTTTGGCATCCCTTGTACTGTCTGTGCGAGTCAGAGAGGGTGAAATTCCCTGGCTACCTACTGTGTCAGTGCATATGCCATGTGTTGCCTCCTTGCCAAGTGCAGATCATACTGTGCATGCCTCCTTTCGCCGACTGGGTCCAGCTCAGGTAGTTCCTCCTCCAAGTCACACTGTGCCTGTACAAGCCTTGGCATTGGTGGGGGGCTGTGTGGCCCTGCCACATGCTGTTCCTGCTGCAACTGTTACCGCAGGATCAGATTGTATAGCATAGCACATACCATAACAATTTGTGTGCATGTAGCTGATGAATACTGCAAGGCTCCATCGGATGTGTCCATACACCAGAACTGTGACCTCAGCATCCCAAACACACGGTCAATTATATGTTTTGCTTGTGCGTGTGCCTCAAAATGGTGTAGTTGTTCAAGTGTGTGTGCATTGCTGATGGGTGTCATCAGCCACGACTCCAGTGGTTACCCAGCATTCCCCACTATGTGACTGTAGGGGATGTCTATATTGCCAAAGGTGTGGTACAGTTGTGTCAGATGCCATATATCAGAATCGTCATAGCTTCCAGGACAGACAGCACACACATTCATTTTAATGCCCTGTCCATCGCATACGGCCTAGCTGTTGGAGGGTATGCCCCTGCAGTGACTGTAGGCCCTACCCCACTCACCGGGTGGTGCATTGATTTGTACGTGCATGCAGGCTACAGCACCCAGTACCCCAGGGTAGTCTGCCATTTGGTGGGAGAGATGCATATTGCTTGCCAACAAAGCTCGTGTGTTGAGGACATGTACGTGTTCACTGGCACGTGGTGACATGGCGTCTGTGAACTGGCGCAATACTCTGGATGCAGATGCCTGTGAGATCCCCATGATTTCCCCAGTTGTGCATTGAGAGGTACCTGTGGTTAGTATACCTAGGCCAACACATACCTTGGTATCCACTGGGATGGGTTTCCCTCGGCCTGTTCGATGTGCCAGGTGTGGCCGGCACAGTTCACCAAGCTGCTGTAGGAGGTGTCTGTCCACCCCATAGTGCTCCATTATCTCCAGCCCATGTAGCCCCTTGTAGGTTACCCTGGGTCTGTAAAGTGTTCTGTCACCTCACTAAGGGTTGTTCGGCAGCATTCACATCCTCACCACCCTGATCCTCTTGCACATGTTGGTCCATGTTGCCTGCTCTAGCCCTTCTCATTTGGTTGGATTGTGTCAAGAAATGTCCCTGCATGTATACACCAGTGGTGTAGAGTGTGGGAGAAACCTGTGTGTATGGTGCTTGGTCACTTTACCGTAGTGTTCATGGGCGGGCTGGCCATGTAATCTGCTGATTGTGCTAATTATCACCTGTCTGTGCAGCCTGTTCACCTCGACTACTCCACTACTGTTGTTGTTCATCCCAATTTCACCAGGCAGGTATAGACACACCCCTAGCTTAGGCATGCTAAGGCAGGAGCAATCCCGAGGCACATGGCTCCAATGTACATACAGTATGCTTAAAACCCCTCCCATGCCTTCACCTATATTCCATACCTGCACCCGGCTATCTACACGCATACACTCTTGGGATCTGCATCACACCCTGGGGATAAACGGGATTCACTATTGTCAACCTCATTTGCATAGTATTGTCTTCTAATGCATAGTCATATGACCCATACTGATCCTCCAAATTAATAACCACTGCTTACTGTCACTCAGATCCACACACAACTGGCTAATGGTGACTTACTATCACCGTATTCGATGTCCTTTGTTTTTCCCATCAACAAAATAATTGGTCTCCACACGACTAGAACCCAGGACCCTATACATCACAGACGATGTGCTTTACCACTAAGCAATCGCAGATATAAATACATCTGAGGTGATCATGTACAGATCATCCAGCACAGACATTCAATAGTGCTAGTGTCCACACACACACACACACACATATATATATATATATATATATATATATATATATATATATATATATAAAACTATCTATCTATATATATATATATATATATATATATATATATATACACACACACACACACACACACACACACACACACACACACACACACACATATACATATACACACACACAGACGTAGATATTGAATTTATATCACAACAGCGGACCACATGACACCAACGCATTAGACAAGAATGAAAGGGAAACCACATGTGCCACCTGCATTATGTAGTGGTGTTACTATCAAGGCATGTGTGTGTTACATTGCATCACACGGGTCAGATGGTAGTAAGGGTAAGAGTAGGGCTGCTAACATTTACCCACCAGACCTATTGGCGAATGTATGTGTATGTGTTGACAGCCCAGTCTCTTGGCCGATTATGACATTTGTGGACACCATATAGGAATGCAACAAACCACACTCAACACATCCTGGAACTAGCCACTCACTGATACCAACACATAGGAAATGTCTGCCAAACACACACACCTGTTATGACTTGGAATCAAACACCTACCTGTCCATTTTATCACACTACAGCATTACGCAGTTACAGAATGCGCTACTGAGATTACTGGGACACAGCACTCCCAGAGGCATACTTCTAGGTGGGTGACATCATCAGCAAAGGCAAAGACACCGATAGGGAATGTATGGAGAGTGAGCAGTCTAAAAGCATTATTCTGTCCCCAGAAAGCTGGAAACACCCACACACACTTGGCAGGGTTGGGATTCCAACATACACCTAACTACCTTATCACACTACAGCATTACGCAGTTACAGAATGAGCTACTGAGATTACTGGAACACAGCACTCCCAGAGGCATACTTCTAGGTGGGTGACATCATCAAGAATGGAACAAATGCCAATATGGATTGTATGGAGTGTGAGCAGTCTAAAGGCATAGCACTTTCCCAAGGCAGACGGAGACAAACACATGGCAGTGGTGTGAGCAGGACAACTGCCTATCTACGGAGCACTATTATAACACTACATAGATACGAGACATGCCACAGACAGTACACCTTTCAAGACAGTCACCAGTGTGTTCAATGTAGGAATCCATCCTGACATGGGGTATGGACATCTTTTGCCTGGATGACCACTATCGCTATACAGGATTACAATGGTCATGCCCATACACAGAGGCACATAACTGACACAAGGTGTCACTGGGCATGCTCACACACTTAGTAGTAGCGAAGGACTGTCTTGTATGCACACGGATTCTAAACACGGAAGGGCACAGTGTGTCGATAGTGAACATTGTTAGCACGAATGCTGCACTACATATATCTGACACCGGTCGTCAGTGCTAGATGTGTAGCATTCGTAATCACAGCTGACAATCCAGATCCAACAATGGGGAATACGGACATCTCTGCAATGAGGAAAACCTGACATATGGCACAGTTGTGCCCAATAGCACTACCACCCTATACCTCCAATACAGACATGTGGGCCATAAGACCATGACGGACCACTCCATACATGAAGGCCACTCACATGTACTGACCAGTACACACTCAAGAGCCATCACAGATGTCTCAGGTGCAGATCACAGTGGTGAATGCCACATTCTACTATGTAGCCCTCAGACATCACCATGTCCTTGGACCAGCAACACACATCCATACATTAGTACAACACTATGCTACTCATGACCAGTGGACTGTACATAGCTCTACAGCAACTGTGCAGACTACACATGTACTCACAGGGTTCCATCATGTGTTATGCAATGCAATGATACCACTGTTCATAACCAGGTCGGCTCTACACATAACAGGGGCCCTGGGTCTTATACAGCTGTAACAGATAACTTGCTGTACACCAACAAACACACTCCTGTTTGGATATGACATACATGTAATTGCTGTGGATATGTACATGGCCCACACACACAACACATATGTACATAGCATAGCTTTTGCTGTCCTCCATGCAGACAAGTGGCTACATCAATCACACGCATGCACATGGAAGGTAGGTCCATGGCTGTTGAATGCTAACAGTACATAAGGTAGCAATGTTGACTGAGGTAACATTCCCTCTGTACTAGTTACCCATGACAACTATCATATCATACAACAGTTCATGTGTCATGTATGTCATCACACATGTCCACCAATTGCAATGCATACAAACATGGCTACATGACAGGAATGTAGGACCAACACACATGTACATGTAGTGGTGTGCATTCAGCTACCATGCATGTGCAGTAGCTGATGTATGCAGTTCATCTATGTCTAACTACAACATGCAGTTGCAATGCAGCCCCATCACTGACACCTGTATATGATGAAATACTGACAGTATGGTAGGATGTACATCAGGTATGGATGGATGTGTGTACATAAAGTGGTGGTCCACCTTTGCAGATGGATGTTTGCTGAAGACAGCTCACAGGTGTGTAACAAGCCGTCCTACCATAATATGTGCAAACAGTACTCTATGTTACTGTTACTTGAAGGTGAAGACATACAACCTACACAGTGGTCAGGGTGTCACTGATTGTAAATCACTTGACACCTGTAACACTTATGTCCTCCCGTGTGCATATAGCAGCACAATTGCCGAAGGCAGCGTCGGTACACATAATGTGGCCAATACTGCTGCCTGTCTGTCAGATGTATCATCATATAGCAGGTGTATGATTCACAGTACTGCCATGTGTGTTTGATTGTGTGACCATATATGCCACATATGGTGGGGAATACATCCCAATTATTACACACCCCTGTACACTGTTGTAGAGATTTGTACATACTGCAGTGTAGAAAGCAAGACATAGGCAGAGGTGGTGTGTGTATCACACACGTGTTAGCTATCTGTATGTGAATGACATTTGTGGACTCCACAATGTGTGTGTGTGTGTGTGTGTATGTATGACTGTCTGGTGCATGGAGTGAGGGTGTATGCTACCATACAGATCAGACAGGATCCCTAACCCCTCATGGTGATGCAATCTGCTACCCTGTTGATGCCACCGGTCTCAGCCTTACTGCCTACCTGTACATGTTCATTCTCTGTGTCGCATCATGTGGGTGCACAGTACTGTGAAGGTGATTACCACATAGGCAGGGGTCCTCACCTCAACACTATCAAGTGTGCGTTATAGTGTCGTTGACTCCGTGAGTGTGGGCATGTTACTGTGTGTGTCTGTGTATGTCTGTGCGTGTTCTCATCCTGTAATGTGAAAGTGTATTACTGCTACACAGTGAGGCCTCATGCTATCAACTGGCCTCTACCCTTGACATCAGCCAGAATGCTGTGTAAACCCCCACACCATGTCACTGTACCTGTGATGTGACCCGGTATGGATGTCACGTCTCTAGCCACTGTAGCCTATTACACAGCTCACATGCTTCTGGATCAGTAGATGTGTGGACATCTGTGGAATGGTAGCCTTTCTAACAGTGAGGTTGAGGCTACGTATAGCATGCTGGTATTGCCATACATGCCTGTGAGTACTCCACATTTACACATGGGAAACTGCAAACACTGGTACTTATTGGCACATGCAATTAGACCTTAAGGAGGGAAGCAGGGCATAATTACCAACATGCTGTTACTGTTGTTACCAAGACACATACTGTGAACATATAACAATGCATTCTAAACCTGTACTACATGGTATGTCTGTTGCGTGTCAACAGTACACAACAAATGTAATATACACTTATCTCACTATTCTGTTCACCCTGTGCATCAGACCATATGAGCATGTCCCTGCACCGGTGTGGATGACAGGGATGTGGCACAGGCATCATCATATGCACAGGGTGATAATGTTTGCCAGGGGCATAGGCTGCACCAGTGGATGACATCATGTGTGTGGGTTAGGGTTGGTGATCTGATTGGACATGTGTGGTTGTTATGCATGTGGGTGTTGCGGTGCTCTACAGATGTTTCTGCTGTATCCGTGTATGTGTGCACACATTTCTGCCATGTGTCCGGCCTACACAGGGGTATTATTGACAGCTCCAGATTGTACAGACCAGGATGTACAGCTCACTGTGTCCAGCCATGGCCATGTGACCTGTGCAAGCCATTGGTTGCACAGGCACTACCAGGCAGAGGTACAGCTTGGCTACTGTCCGATGACACATGTCCACTGGAACGTGTCCCCGCTGGGAACATCCAGGGCCACGTCCATGTGGCCTGCTGTGTCCTGGTTTGGACAGCACAGCACCAGCTGCACTGCTACTGCTACCAGCACTATGGGAATGGGCATGTAAGGTAGCTCGTTCACGTATACCTGCACCAGGTGGTGTAGCTGGCCTATGTCCATATGGCCTACACCTCACTCCTACCAGATGTTCCAGCACAGACAGCTCACACTCGCTGACGGCCATGCCATGGTCAAGGATTCCAACCATGCCACCCAGTCGCCTGTCCAGAACATCAGCAATCTGCTGTTGAGCATTTGCCAATGCCTGGATGTTGTCGTTTAAAGAACAGATAGCAGCCCTCTGAAGCCTCTGCCCTTCTCTGTTGTGCCATTCAGCATGTGCCTGTGCCACCATTACAGTCTGAAACATGGGTCTGGTGACACCAGCTGATGCGCTCTGTCCTGCAGGTGCATGTCTGCCAGAGGTCCTCCTATGAGCAGCACTGGCCACATGCCTGTGTGGCACATCTGCAGTCATTACACTGACACCATAGTGTGAAGACACACCTTCTGTAGCCACCACACATTCCTGTTCCAAGCTAACACACGCTAACTGTCCTTCCTCTATGGCCACTGGTGATGGGGTATGTGTTGGCATGAGAACTGTGTGTGGAGAAGAGGGGGTATAGCTGGGATGGCAACCATTGGCACAGATTCAGCCCCTGACAAGCCTGCCTGTACCTCAAGCATATGTTCATCACTGCTAGAGTCAGTGGGGACACTAACATCAGATGGACCGCAGGAGGGTAAGGCACCTACATCACCTGTGAATGCAAACGAAGGCTCTACATTACAATAGAGAAGCACACACAGACAGAGACACAGACACACACACACAGAGACAGAGACTGGGACAGAGACAGAGACACACACAGAGACACAGACACACACACAGAGACAGGCAAATACACAGACACGCACACACACAGACAGAGACAGACAGAGACAGAGACAGAGACACAGGCACACACAGAGACACAGACAGACAGAGACACAGACACACCCACACAATGGCAGAGACAGACAGAAACACAGACACACACACATACAGACAGAGACACAGACACACACACACACACACACACACACACACACACACATACACACACACACACACACAGACACAGAGACAGAGGCGCAGACACACACAGAGACACAGACACACCCACACAGAGGCAGAAACAGACAGAGACACAGACACACACACACACACACACACACAGACAGAGACCGACAGAGACACAGACACACACAGACAGACAGAGACAGACAGAGACACAGACACACACACACAAAGACAGAGACAGACAGAGACACAGACACACACGCAGAGGCAGAGACAGACAGAGACACACACAGACACAGAGACAGACACACACACAGACAGACACAGACACAGACACAGAGACAGACATGAACACAGACACACACAGAGACAGACACAGACACACACAGAGACAGACATACACACACAGACACACACACACACACACACACACATGCACACACACACACACACACACACACACACACACACACACACACACACACACACACACACACACACACACACAGACCACGAATGTGATTTGACCGAAGGCATGCAGCATGCATGTGATACAGCAGACGGCATGCAGCTCAGACATTAATAGTGGTAGTTAGCATACATCCCTGGGTTGCACACAACAACAAGCAGGTGTCATATCAGAAGCCATGCATTTCACACAATCATGGTAGTAAGCATGCATCCCTGTGATACACCATGTGGACCAGCACAGGTTAACAGTACACATGGCTGATGTGACCTTGACATTAACATGTAGTATGACGTAATCTGCTGATGTGTGCATTGACATGCATACATGTCTGACACAATGGTGTCCTAACACATGTACAGCAGTGTAATGGGTATCACATTGCAGTGTTGTCTGTATGCCCTACAGATAGAATGCACTTTTAGCAGATGTGCATGAGCATTGACGTGTAGTATGAGGCGTCTACATTGCTATACAGTGTGAAGTACAGACACTGTGCCATTGCATGGCTTCATGAGGCATCTATATTGCTATACAGTGTGGAATGCACACACAGTGCATAGCCATGACTGTGTGCATACACATTACATATATACTGTGGATTGTGACCAACGTTGCTGAGGTGTATACACACTAAACCATGCTGTGGCATGTGACAGGTCACCGGAAGACTTACGGATGACACCCCTGCACAACTACTAAAATGTCTTAGCTGCCTGGCAACCATGTCCACACATGGCAGACTTGTCAATACACCATGTCCCACATGACATTTATGTACCACACACACAAGGTGCACGGCTGACAGTGATGTCCAACAGCAGCAAGGGAAATGTACAGTATTTATGGCCTGATGTGGTGCCTATGTCTGTGGAAGCTGTACAGGTGACTACTGTCATGCTGTGACACAGTCATGATGTTCATAACATCTTATATGGTCGAATTAAGTGACACCTCCACAAGCTGTGCATAGGCTTTTAGGATGTCCAGTGTTCCACATCAACTATATAACCATTCAACAAAGGCTATAGTTGGACCATGTGTGGACAATGTGCAACAGGGTGTATGCACATCACATCTACTGTGTGTTGCTACATGTCTCTGGCCATCCTCCATGGCCATGTGTGAACATGTGTTGGCCAAATGTTTGTGATGGCCATCTATCTCACATGTCTGTGTTGTCTCATATGACATACACCCATAGATGCCAGATATGTCACAGTCCACAGGGTTATGCAGTAAAAGGGTTGAATGTTTGGTATGTGGGGTATGTTTTATGGGATAGTGAGACAATGTTGCAGCCGGAACATTACATGTCTGGGACATGTCAGATGCACATCACAATGGGTGCACCCATTGCAGGGGCATATTCCACAGTGATGAATCCTGTGGGCTGCCCATATCCCAGCTCACTGTGTGGTACGGTTTGTGTACCACACATGTGTTGTTCCAATGTATAGTACATATTCCTACATTGAACAACACATCCACCATTGTATGCACAGCTGTCCACACATCTAGCAATGACAGATACTGTGGTTTCATGTCGGTGTTTCATTTAGTTTGAATATATTGCACATCGGTAGCCAGTGTAATTGATGACAGATGCGACCTGTGTATCGTGACTGGACCATACATTATGTATACATGTGTTAACTGGCCACATGGCGAATAGATCTATGCATTAACATGCCTGATACTGATAACTGTCTCACCTGCAATGGAATGCTGTCTGTGCGGCACACCAGAGGTACCTGTATAGGGGTGACACAGCAGTTTTATCATTATCCATGACTGTATGACAGCTACAGGGTGCACTGTGCATGTTAACACATTCGCCTGTACAATAGCATATAGTATGCAGTATGCACATGTGTGCATACACAGGGTAGCATACTATAGTATGTGGCATGTGCGTAAACATACCTTGCATATGATGTTACATTACATATTGTACAGTGACACATGCAACTAAATGGGATATAATAGTTATATTGACATATCAGGCAACTCCAGGCTCGGTGGTTGGGAGACATCCACCTCCACGATGGCAGCTAGTGCTTGTGGATGCTGTTCCGAGGGGTCCCCAGGCTGGCCAGTAGCTCCTCGGTAGGTGTGAGTGGGGGCTGGTTGGTGGTCCACCACCTGTTCTACCTTGTTCCCTGGTGATTGCATTGGCACGCTGTTTCGCATGTCGTATCAGGTCCATGCAGTGTCTGCGCACCTGCTGGTAGGTGCGGTTATGGCCACCCACATCATTAACCCTCCTGCAAAGTTCCTGCCACAGGTCATCATACTGCTGGTCATGCTGTGGCATATGGCTGAACAATACCTCATAGTTATCATGGAGGTACGGTATGAGGGCATCATCCTCCAAGTGGCTATATGCTGGCAGGCATGACCGAGGCATTATCTGGAAGACATAATGATGGAGACATGTCACAGTATCTCAGAGATGCACAGAGATACAGCTGCACATATATGTGTATTAAATCTAGTACATATGAACAGTTAACTTTGCAAATCGTCATGACACTGACACGACTGACATGTTTGTATCACACACATGTAACACCTGTTGTGCATTGGATATCATCACCATATATGAGTGTCACCTCATTACATTGCTCATTCTCCATGTGAATGCTGTCTTGATGTGGGCATGTCTGTTTGCCTGTACTGGTGTTCTGACATATCAGCACATGCCTAGATGTGTCCACAATAATGCTGATGACCTTGATGCTGTGTATATGTCACATATCAACACATACACTGCCTTCACAGACATGAGCAGTGACAATGCAGACATGCGCACGGAAACCTTTACATGCATGTGTTTTTCCATATACATCTACACTGCACTGTACAGCAGTTCAACATCCTGCCACGTATCGCCTGTGTTGCACATGTGATACACATGGGACAATGGCTAGCCGGATGTTATTCGCAGGGATGGTTATCAACTATAGCATGTACTGACAAGGTCATGCAGTAGTGTGTATGCCCTGGGCCATGTATGGGCATAGGATGTGAGGTTTTCTAGCTGTATCTGACAGCCACGTTGCCACTGCCAGGTGCATCAGTGTCAAATTACTGATCCAGACAGTTAATGATACATCTACCATGCGGTCATCGCACCATGTATGACAGAGATGACATGTGCAGCTTTGATGGACAGGGTTGCATGGTATGGCAGGAGTATGTAACATGTATGGCACAGGGATCTGTCCAGCATGTGGCGATCCTTGTAGTAGGAAGGTGGATGTCCATGACATATGTCTTTCAGATCAGGATATGCACGTGTAGCATGTCCAACATCGCAGTGGTGCACATGTCTTTATACAGGGTAGCCAGCATGCTGCATAGTGGAGGTGAGGATTGTGAAGGCTGGTCTCGCCCATCCACGCATGGCCAATACCCCTTAAAGGTGATATGTGATCCAATATTGGTCACCTGATTACTGAGTATGGCTGTCCAATGATCTCCATGCTCATGGATGGCACCCTGTCATGACTTGGGTGCCTCGTATGACTACCTAATAGGCCTGGAGACATCACCAGCTCAGGGAGGTAAACTGCACAGCACCATCCCTTACACACAGTGTCCATAATGTTGACAGCTGCCTAGGTGGTAGTTAATGGGTACATGGTTATTAACCTAGCGGTGACAATGCAATAAGCAGGTGTCAGATTGTGCACATATGTCACGCACCTCACCCACAAAGCCCATTCTGTATGTTGTCCACAACACTGAGACAGCTATTGCTCCTAGGTCATGGCCATTCACATCCTTACATACGCAGATGCCTCTCATTTGTCTGTGTGGTATGGGCTACACTGAAGGGGGGAGTACAAAACATTAACCCTGTTTTACTGTAGCTGCCACTGGTGTGATATGCAAATGTCACTCAGACACCTTTTGTAGTGTTGCTTCTGTCAACAGGCCACTGGTAGAACACTCCTGTGACATACGAAGGTACATCTGACTCTATAGCTAATCTTACCAAATCTTTCCCAGACAACAATCCTTCCTACTCTCATTCCTCTACTCCCTCCTACCCTCTTAACTCCCCTTCTAATTTCCATCTCAAACCTGTTCCAACTACTTTTATAAAAATACTTCTCATTAAACTAAAGCCTTGCTCAAATGCCCCTGACAACATACCCTCCTCCTTCCTCAAAGCTGCTGCTGAAGGTATTGCCATCCCTGTCAGCATCCTAATCAATAGATCTTTAAAAGAATCTTACGTACCCAAACTCTGGTGTTCTGCCTTCATCCTTCCTCTTCATAAAGGAGGCAAAAACACTAATATCCCCAACTTCCGCCCAATCGCTCTTCTTTCACCTATATCAAAAATTCTTGAAAAATGTGTCCACCACCAACTTATCCCTTTCTTAACCCAAAATAACCTCATAACTCCCACCCAGCATGGTTTCCACCCTGGCCAGAGCACCATTACCGCCTTACTATCCTTCTTAGAAACAGTAAATCGGGCCCGAGACTCCGGTTTACTAGTATCCTCAGCACTACTTGATCTTTCTAAAGCCTTCGACACTATCTCCCACAAACACCTTCTCTGCCATCTCTCTAACCTTCATCTCTCCCCTGAAACCCTCTCCTGGTTCTCCAGCTACCTATCTGACAGATGACAAGCTGTCAGATGGAATAACTCTACCTCCTCCTTCCTGCCCACACCCACCGGTGTTCCCCAGGGATCCATCCTTGGACCCATGCTCTTCGACATCTTCATAAATAACCTTCACACTGTCATCCCTGACACAACAGTTATCCAATACGCTGATGACTCCACCTTAGTTTGCTCCACTGCCAACCTGCCAGAACTACTGTCAAAAACTCAAATAGCTTTTTCCACTACCGAGAACAGGATGCACTGCAACCATCTCTCTCTCAACTCTAATAAATCTAAAATACTCCTATTCCCACCCACCAGGGCCTACTCCTTTGACAAAAATGCTTTCAAAGTCCTTAGCCAAAGCAACACTGCCATAGAAGTGGTTCCTTCTGCAAAACTCCTTGGTATCACCATAGATGAATACCTTAAATTTGATATCCACGTACAACAAAACATCAAGAAAACCCACCAAAAACTTGGTATGCTCTACAGGAATAACCACTTTCTCTCCAACTCCTCCAGGCATACTTTAGCAGCTACCTACCTCCTTCCTTCCTTACTATATGGAGCCCCTCTTCTAACTAACCTGTCTTCTTCCATCACCTCTAAACTTGAAACTTGCTATAATAAAATCTCCAAATTCGCAACCAAATCCAAAACCTGTACTCACCACTGCCTCACCCTACAATCATTGAACTGGCTGGAACTCCCTAACTACCTTGACTACCTCCAACTTACCACCGCTCACAAATTAATATTCTTTCCAAATAAGTGCCCAGCACTAACAAACATCCTTCCCCCTTACATCCCAACCAGATCCCTGAGATCCGAACATCAAAATTTAATCTCTATTCATAAACCCAATGCCCTGCAGGCCAACTCCTTCTCTCTTTCATTGTAGGCAAAAAATGGAACTCTCTTCCTCCCTCACTTAGGACGATACCTGACCCCGAATCTTTCAAGACACAACTTTTCTCATTTCTATCTTCCAAACGCAAATGCTCCTGCTTTCACCCTACATAAATAAATATAAATTTCCCCATACAGCCTACTAAACTCCTGCTGCAAACTTCACTACTTCTTCTCCTTTTCTATTTACCTTACACAAACCTAATCCATCACCTTCTGATCATTCAATTTCTCTCTCAATTCCTAGCATGTATATAACGCAACTATCCAGTAATCACTGATGCCTATTTCTTGACAATTGATTCTTATTGCTCTGAATGTAAAAACCTGCAACCTTTGTCTCATTGCATGTACAATGACAATTTATTCTTTTACTATACCTGTTTTGTATGAATTCATACATGTATTTTACCTTTGTATTTGGCATTTTTTGTAACCTCAAATTGTGTTTCTTATGGAGCTTTTCTCCCCGGGCCTCCACTGAAAATGGGCACATTCTGGCCCAGTGGACTTCCCCGGTAATCAAACTGAAATAAATAAATAAATCTAGTATACTCAGTGTAGCTGGAACACAGTATGAGTGATGATGTCCTATGACCTGTCACAGGTATGCTATGCAGTGTGAAATCATCCGTACTGTCATCTACATCTGTACTGCTAACATCTACGTTGATTAAGGTTCATGGACTTGCAGACCATACTCAGCAGGGTGATAGTGCAGTGCCTCCCATTATGACTGGCGTCTCTACTTTATGGGTTGTGATGACTGTTGCTGTGCTCCATTCAGTGTTTTCACAGACTAACATGAACCTATGTTTTACATGTAAGTGTATGTGTAGAGCAAACTGTTTTACCATATGTGTATGATACGACCAGGGATGTGGACAGGTCACTTGCAGCCTGAGTGCACCTTCTACCATCATAATTATGGTTACAGGGTTTTTGTAGTGTTCATGAATATGTGACTGTGTACCTGTTGGGGGGGCAGTGGGTTTATATTATCCAACACCCTATCTGTATTGCATATTCATGCTCAGCACTTGTTCAGAACATGTAAGCACTTCATGAGCTACTGATTAGTATAGCACCCATCCCAGCTCATTTCCTACTAGTACACTGTTTGTCCTTACATTTCCAGCTTGCTTACAGTACAACAGCTGCTGTACAAACGTACCTCACATATCTTGTGAGACATGGTTGAATATACAGGCATGTCCAAGTGTCAATTACCAGTGTTATTGCCTGTATATATGATGAATATGGCAAAGATGAGGCAATATAGCAATTGTCTCATGTACACAGTCAATGCTCACCTCCCAACATACGACACTACAGCCTGTGGGAGATGCACATATGTAGCCATGCTGTGGGTAATGCTCTCTCCAACCCAGACTGAACCTGACATTCATGTGGGGATGTTAAACATTTGCAACACACCCCACTCATCACATAGTCTCACTAGATCTCCACCACCACGGACCACACATAGTATGACTACGACATTTGTGGAACCTCTCCATACTCTCTGTGTAGGCAACAGAGGCAGCCCCCATCACCAAACACAACGCCAATTACTTATAGCCCAGAGACTCATGTGTGCCCATCAACTACAGCCAATAGGATGTTATAACATACCCAACACACTAGTCATAGGTGACTCTGTAGGCGGTCACACTGATGTCCCACTCAGCAGGTTACACAAGGCGATAGTCGCTTACATCTGGCTGTCGGGTAACAGGATCCACAACATAACCTATGCACTCATGACACACTTCACCAGGTACAATTTGACTGTCATTCTCCATGTTAGTGTGAATGCCCTGAGATGTAACATCCTGCACTACATGTACAGGGGCATGCAATAGCTCTCCGGTCTTGTAGCCCAGGAAGGTATCGCCTAAGCCATGAGAAGCATCCTGCATTCATCCAGACTGATACCACTGTACAACGACTGAATTATTCACTTCAACAGTTACCTATGCTTCTGCTGTCATTCCACAGGCATCCAGTATCTGTCTGCTTTGAATGACATGGTTGACAAAACACGATGCTTTGGCACAGATGACCTGCACCTGTCGGCCCTGGGATTACGGATAACATGTAAGGCTCTTGCTACTCCTATACTGCCTGTCTTGGACAGTTTCCAATAACATATTCACCAACAGAACAGGAACAGGCAAGCAAAACCTGAGGGTAATGTTACTCAGTGCTTGACATCTTCATCTCTAATGCACTCAGGCGAGGCACTCCTTATAATGGGCCACTTCGATATCTCTGCAGTGACTGGGAGCTGCTTCTAGGCTCCGGACAGCACCCCTGCACTGACAGGTTATAAGCAGACCACACCTTTCAGTCATGTAACCAGGACCGGAACACCCACGGCGGAGGTGTGTCCATATTTCACAAGGATGTACACACTTCCAGGCTGGTTACTTAGCACAATGCATCAGAGGTAATCCAAGTGCAACTAACTGTGGCCAGAACTGCTATACACATTGTAACTTGCTACAGATTCCACACCATACCCCATGGTTACTGGCCCTCATTTCTTGGTGTACTGGACAGTAAGGTTCAGACAGGAACTAGTGATGTGAGACTGACACTACCCCACACTTAACTGGGATACCTACTCATGTACCGACACATTAGGCCAACGCTTTCTGGGATTCATAACCTCCACTCGGCTGGATCAACATATACACACCACCACCAAGGCCAACAATATCCTAGACATGGACATTACCAATATGTGACTGGTGTTCCACACCTGGGGTTATCCCCTTGTTGGTAGTTTCCAAACGTATGCTAATCACCCTTGTTATCCACATCCCGGCACTGCACCCTTCACGGAATACACAGTACAATATTTCTGCAAGGCCAACTTTAGACATCTTATGACAGCGGTAGTAAAAGTCATGACACCCGTGCAGATGGACAATGTAGTTACAAATGCTGAAACATACACAACTGCACTTCATTAGCACTTACACAACTGCATGGATCATGCTATCCCAAATAGAGCCATACTGGTACCCACCAGATAACGGACGCCACTCTGGGGGTCAAGTTCCATGGACATAATGTACAGCAAAAGGTGGAGGCTGTTGCAAAGTGGAGTACAATCCCATGGGTTGGGTAGCTCCCTGGTCAGCCTCAGTAGGAATCCGGGATCCCTTATCACATCTTCCAAAGCTAGCTACGTAAACATTACTGCAACACATTCCAAGGACTACCACAAAGCGTTATGGAGGTATGTCAGTACTCGATGGCAATACCCACATCTGCTCTGACATACGACGGTTAGGCAGGAACATTACAGAACCGACTGATATTGGCAACATCCTGGCAGATAGGTTCAATGCTAACTTTACACCCCTCTCACACCCTACAGGGCCCAAATCTATACAGGAGCAATGCAGAGTCCCTGCGGTCACAACTACGCAGTTCCAACCTGCACTCTCTAAGGCCTGGAACATAGACTCCATGTGACCGTACAACATCCCAGTCTGCGATTACACAAACCCCAAAATGACATGGCTCCCCACTTGGCCACCAGATTCACTAATAGCCTTGTATCAGGCATTATGGTGCCTGAATGGCACACAGCAACAGTTATCACACTCCACACAGGTGGTGCCACAATGGACCAAAGGGACTATTGCCCTGTACGCCTGACTGGACTGTTCTGCAAGGCTATGGGGCACATCATCATGGAAGTCATTCACAGAGACATTGGTAGGCTCCAGACCTTTGATACCACCCAGGTTGGATTTGTTTGGGCCAGACCATGGCTCCTACACCTGGTGGACTCCTTTGATACAGTTACCAAGGTAGTAGATGACAGTAAGGGGATCCATACAGCCTACCTTGTCCTCTCATTGGCTTTCAGCACTGTTCTCCAGTCTGGTATTGACAACATACACATCCACCTGCACATCGACCCCTACGACTCGAGATGTTATGCAAAGTGGCTCACGGACAGGACCCACACAGTGAGGGTAGCATACTGTAGTACCTACTGTAATTCAGTTACACTTGGCGTACCCCAGTCCTCGGTCATAGGGCCCCTCATGTTTGGTATATGCTTCCCTGAGGTACAGGCTAGCACAGAGGGACTTTCCCTGAATAGGTTTCCAGATGACTGCAAACAAGGAGCCATGATTGATCCACCAGCTAATACAGACACCCTCCATAAGGGTGAAACTGTGACGGAAACCTGGTGTCGATAACATGGCCTCAAGCTGCATGACACAAGGTGCATAGACATCCCCTTTGGATTACACCAATCACCCACTGACTATCACATAGGTGGTAGTCCCCTACATATATGTGACATTATACAGGATCTTAGTACACACGTATATAGCACCCACTCCTTTGATAACCATATTGCCAATGTGGCGTGGATATCCTTCTACGTGGCCACCCTAATCTGTAATGGGTTTGTAGCTGGAACAAAGGCACCCATTTTACCTCTATACTCTTGACGTATGAAACACATTCAAGGGTACAACACCCCTTTTTTGGGGTGTACCTTACGGAACAGCAACGGCTTTAAATACCACAACATTAACACACCATGAGGATTATTGACCTCCGAAGGATGACATATGCAGCACAACTACAGACACCACAACTGCACACATTTGCATACTGCATACTCAGGGGTGACCTCTGCTGAACATACAAGGCCCATGTCAACAACAATATTGAATGATATACTCCACATAAGCAACATAAGCAAAAGCCACTGAGAGAAACATGCTCAGGTATATGTACACAAACACAATGATGAGTGGGACGTGCTTGAGGGATAGATTCCTGAACCGGACACTCACCATGCTTTGGAACATGATTCCTATGTACATCAAGCAGGGACCCTCACTAGCACTCTTCATGAGATACCTCGATGGGTGGATGGGAGACAGACATGTACACCAGGGATCACTGCAGTGGCTGTACTGTACACAGGTGCAGGTAACAAATGGCTCTGCTGTTCACAGGCACAGGACACTACCCTAGGGAGGTGCCACCAGTGAAAACACTGTAGTTCGGTTTACAAATGGACTTGGCCAGACAGCATAGTACCTAACTATGATCCTGTGAAGCTATTACATGTCCTTTGTGCATGAATAATTGAGTAGCTCTTCCATTTCAATTAGCTATCATTCTGTTACACTGTCCTGTGACTACACGCCATATGTATCCTGTTATTGTGTATTGTACATGCCAATAGACATACCTTTTGTTTGCATGATATAACAGTTATGCTGTGTAAAATATCTGACATATCTACCTACAATACTGTACATTACACATATTTTAAACATTATCCCATAATGCAAAGCATAATTGCACAGCAGGACCACCTTAGGCATGTTGTTCTCATTATATGCCCATACACATGCCTCCTGTGACAGTATATCAACATATACTATCCCCTGTTATGGCACGTACTTGTTGGACAAACCCTACCACTGACAGTTGGTGGTGTGGAATTGTTGTGTTTAAAGCCCTTATGTAGCATCCATTGCAGTGTATAAGATGTTTACCTCGTGGCCCACAGCAGGACACGCAATTTCTACAAGTGTTACTATGCTCAACAAGACATCACTACATAATACCTTTTCCCACTTTATGCATTCCGTACACTTTAATTAATACAGAACAGGCACTACATACACTAACATACTGAGTGTTCTACATACCTTGTTAGCGTTCTGAGTCTTCATAGATATTTGTCTTACACCTTTCCTGTTTAAATGGTTCTATGGTATGAGCATACGGTTTGAATGTATGGTAAGCCATCTTTTTATACGTAGATAACTATAACATGTGGTATCCTGCCACCAATTGGTGTTCCTGAGTAAATTATTACATGCGCATCAGCTGTGCAGCTACTCCATTCTCCAATTACACGGCAACAGTGGGGTATAATTGAATACTCCACTTGGGCGTTGGCCTTTTGCCCTACCTTCGAGGGAGACGGCCTGTATGTGTTTTATTGTGAGGAATTGCAACTGTTATTTGGAGAGACACGGATATTTGGAATTCATGTCTCCTGTGGATTGTGTGTAACGGCTAGATTATGTGGTTCTACATGTGAGTGTACCTGTCATCTCAACCGTCTGATACGGGACTATTGCAAACAAAACCTGTAACATTGCCATCTGTTCCATTATACAACAGCTACGATTTCACATGGTGCCATTACAAGTGTGTCTCTCACAAGGTATGTTAACGTTTCTGCAGATGTAATTGAGTGAGTGGATGTTTATGATGTTATTACAGTCTGTATTGCAATTGTTTCGGGTGTGGAGGAGATGTAGATGAGTGTACATAGCATATACAGGTTTGTGGGGACTGTATTTATATATATTCCATATGTGTGTGTGGGATCCTTCCCTAATTGAAGACCTATCATTTAGTAGACTAAAACTATGGTTGTTGCAGGCTTATTCATTGAGGCATTGTTAATTGGTTCCAATATAGCATGCAGGTGAGTTTGATACTTCAATCCCTCCGGAAATACATTGATATGTAAGGGAATGTTACTAAATGACAACTGTCTCATGTGTTTCTGTCACAGATATTTGCACTCATTGCAGTTGTGTTGGTGACTGAACCTCTTTGGCTTGGGTTGCCACCTTTTCAAATGGCCATCGTGGGACATTTGCAGGACACACATTGGTGTTTAGAGGCTGACACATACCCACGGTCAGTACACAGGATAGAACATACTTTTATCCTAAATACAGCCTTATTCTCGTAGCACTTTAGCTACTTATCATGTTTCTTGTAACATTTACGTATTTTAGATACAGGAATAACTATTTAATGCAACTATTACATAATATATGGGACATAATTATGTCCTACAATCTCAGACATTTGCCCTTTTTAATATTTGTTGTCAGGACACAACTGCCCAAGGAGGGGCTGTCCCTCTCAAAGTGGAATAGGTGGTAATCGTATGCCTACGGCCAGCTATGACCACACCTACCATAATGATCTACCTCTGAGTTAGCACTAACAGACACACGATGCAAACACACACACATTACAGTCCCATGGAAATGCACACGGCACCCTCAACACACACTTACACAGACTACAGCAATCACAAACAAACTTGAACACAGTACCTACCTGGACCGCAGCACCAGCAGCGATAACTAAATGTCCCTTAACATCGTGATAATATTACTTGTGGTTCTTTAGTTCCGGTACTGTGGTCTTTCGGTCTTTAAGCCTCATGATTACGCATGTTGGTATGTAATACATTCGGTAGTTGGCAGTATCCTTTTTTTTTGTACCTCCATGGTTGTGTACATGTCGTTAACCTATCTATATATTTGCAGATATAGGTAAATCCGTATATATTGACATATATCCGTCTATCACCCTTTCTATCTCTATTATATATATATATATATATATATATATATATATATATATATATTTATATATATATACAGAGAGAGAGAGTGAGAGGGAGAGTGAACACACCTTTTGTTGTGTACATGGCAGTGTATACTGTTTCCTGAACTCTGCACGTTTGTGTTTTAACCTGTCACAATACACACCTGCCATTGGTACATCTCGGGTAGCTTAGTGTTAGGTGATTGTGTACATGATTGCGTGTTCTACTCCTGGCAGTGGTCATTTTATCTTTCAGAGCAGGCACTATTAGTACAGGGGTGAATAATGCTAGTTTCATCTGTTCTGGACATCGTTGACCGTGATCTGCGCGATATTCAGCAAAGCTTAGCCCTGTTTCGTGCATATCCGTATAGTCATGTTTAAACTACGTTTACCAGCACTTGCCAACGCATAAACCCACTAACATGTGCTAAACCTGATCTGATGACCTGCATCCAACATCCATTATTCGTGCCTTCGGGATTACATAACGGCCCATGCAGGACGTGGAACTGGGAACATGCATGACAAGTCAGTGCCTTTACCACTTGGGCATCTGGGATTTGTACACATGTTATGGTGTTTTGTATGTGGACTGTACTATGGCTGTTACTCCATACTGCAATCAAATGTGTAACTCAGTTAGTTTACATATGGATGAGATCTATTAATGGTATGTCCAAGTGATGTTTAATGGATGTGCTCCAGCATTGGGAATCTATGTCACAGTGAGCCACACACTATAATGTGCTACACCTTCACACAACCATAAGTGGAGCATGCTGGGGTGACAGATAACTGTCATGGGTACTCCCCATGCTTTGGCACTACATCTTTGATTACATTATATGGAGCCCCTCATTAACACAGCAGGGAATCCATGCAGAGTGTGTGGGGAACAGTGGTTACACACATGGATCCCGCAATTGGCTCTGCTCCACTGAGGGACAGTGAGTTAATCGATGTGGTGGCAACTCTGACAATCAGGCATGTACCTACCGATGTACCTAGAAACCTATACATACAGTATCAACAGATGCTGTTAGGTGCGTGTACTGTTCAGGTGTTGACTTTCCTTGTTCCAATAGCTGTTGTGTGTGCAATGGTTGAGGGCTGCCTATGTAGGATTCACACAGTAGGCCACCTATACATTACAATTTACAGGTGGTCATGTGTGTGTGCCATCCAGTTTACTGTGTGTGCAGGTGGAGAGGTGTGTCAGTCTGTAGGGGCTTATACTTTCAGTTTATGTGCTATACGTTCCCTCTTTGCCAAGGCGTGGGCATATTGGGCACGCCTCCATCTGCCTACTGGGGCTGGCACAGGGTGTTCGTGGTCTGAATCCCTCTGTGCCTGTGATGGCCTTGGCAATTGCAGTGGGCTGTGAGGGCCTTCACCATTATGTCCCTGCTGCAGCTGTTTCCACAGCATCATATTATGTAGCATGGCACTTACTATGAAAATGTGGGCACATGTGCCTGGAGAGTACTGCAAGGCTCCACCAGATATGTCTAAGCAACGGAAGCGTGTGCCTCATTATGGCATTCTTGCATGGGTGTGTGTGCATTTCCGATGGGAGTCATCATCCACGGCTCCAGTGCATAGCCAGCATCCCCCACAAGGTGGCCATATGGGATGTCCCCCCTGACAAATACCTGATACAGCTGTGAGGCATGCCAGATGTGGGAGTCATGGTAGCTTCCAGGGCTGCCAGCACACACATCCATGATAATGCCCTGGGCATTGCACACGACCTGGCAGTTGATGGAGTGGAATCCCTTGCGGTTTATGTAGCGCCTACCATGCTCACTGGGTGGTGACTTGATATGTATGTGCGTGCTGTCTATCGCACCCAGTACCTCTGGGTAGTGTGCCACATGGTGGAAGAGACGCATATTGCTGGCCAACTCCTCCTGAGTTCTGGGGAAGTATATATGCTCATTGGCATGTGGTAACATGGCATCCAAGGACTGAGGGAGTACCCTGGATGCTGATGTCTGTGAGATCTCCATTATATCTCCAGTTGTCCTTTGAAAGGTACCTGTGGCTAGTATTCTCAAGCTTACACATACCTTCATGTCCACTGGGATGGGTTCCCCTCTGTTGTTTCTGGATCTCAGATGTGGCCAGCACAGCTCAACTATTTGCTGTAAAATGTCCCTGTCCACCCTGGAACGCTCTGCTATCTCCAAATCATGTAGCCCCTGGTAGGTTACCCTTTGTCTGAACATTCTTCTCCTCCTCTGGGGCCTACGGTGGTTGTCAGCATCATCCTCCACAACATCTTCAGTCTCTAACACATGGTGATGAATCACAGCTGTGGCAGCTCCCAACATGTACATTGTAAAAGTTCCCCATCTGTTTACACCGATGGTGCAGTGTTTGGGAATACACAGGTGTGTGTGAGGTGCCTTCACACTTTATACTATTGTGCTTTGAACACTGATGATATCATAGGGTGTGTATGTACAATCGGAGCTACAGGGTATCTTATGTGTTTTACCACAGGTACTGCTATTGTGGTGCCTTTAGTGTTGAATTACATTTAGCTGCTGTGGATTACCTCTTGCCCTTCCTTTAACATTTCTTAGTGTTTCCCCTCCCATTTTCTGGCATGCATCCAGCAGCCTGCTTTCTTTTGTACTTTCCAAAACCTGGCTTATCTTGCGAAATGTGTTCTATGGCCGATCTACTGCAGGTTTGCTTTGCTCTGTGGTGACAGTTCTCTTTTCTTTGCAATCCGACACCTTCCCTATCCTGTTCTGCAGGTTGCTGTGAGCAGACTTGTTAGCTGCCGACGATTGCCCACTGTGAGTTAATAGGTGTTACTTGCTCAGTTGTACTCCAATTAACCTACTGCAGCATTTCCTTATTTTCTTCCCCTAACCTTCCTGTTTGAGCTGTGGTGCACGGCGCGTGCGTCTGCTTACCGGGTTTTGGGCACATTTTCATTCACGTACACATGAACTTTCGGGCACCATGTGCGCTCTCAGCTAAACGATGCTATACCTACATCCCCACCCCTATCCTGTAGCTTTGCTTAGCAATTGGCAGCCTGGATTTGCATTGCTCCAATGTGCTTACAGCTACGGTGACACACCCCACTGCTGATGTCATGTATACCTCCAAACCACTCCTCGGTGTTGTAGCGCTGCGCCGTATGGTACATCCTTAGTCCGGCGGGACGTTTGCGATTCACTATTACTTACCTCATTTCCATAGCATTGACTACTAATTCATAGTTACCGCACCGAACACTGTCACAGACCCTTAGCAACCCTTGCAGCTTGGTTGTGGTGTACCATGCATACCATTGACTATTATGGTGAAATCATGATTTGTATTACATTGCGATTTTATGACATTTGTATATATTTTCCTTGTGTTCCCATTTGCGCACACATGCCCTGCAGTTGTACTTTGCGTTACTGTGGACATGACATTAAATGTTGTTTTTTAGGTGTTGTGAATCTTTTCTTATGCCATTGACTGTATATTTAGCCATTGGCATATGTTAACTTTGTAATACATGAGTCTGGTCCGCTTTCATAGCTCCGATGTTCTGTTTGGCAAAATGTAAACTGTTTTTTTTTTTTTTTGGTTTACATTTCTGTAGGCTTATGCTACGCGTGCACCACTTCATGAATTGCTATGTACCTTCATTTGCATGCTGCAGTACTGTGCATGGGGTGATTAGCATACCTGAGCCGAGGGCTGTGCAGATCTGGCGTACGCTGGTAGTGCACGTGGAATTGGATTGTACCTGAATCGCTCGGCGGCCATATTTGGCATTATACTGCCTATGCTACGCCTGTGCCTGGCGCAAGCTTCATGAATCCCGGGGATTATTTACAGGGTAAGAGGTACCTGCACATTTGGGTAAATAGTAAAGGAGGATACTAGTACAATGACAGAAATGATAAAAAGTAAAGGAGAGGTAAAAAGAACACAATAGCAAATTATGAGAGTTTCTATACAGCATGTGAAAAATATAACAGTAAAAAGAAGGAAAATAAGAGAGTATGGAATGTAAAAAAAATAAAAATCCAGACCAAGTTAAGAGAAAATTTGAAAAAGAAATTACTATTAATATTGGATGGCACACTTAGGAAAGTAAATGCTCATTCAGTATCAGGCCCAGATGGTATAGGGTATGGAAATTAATGGACTGGTAAAAAGAGTATTTTGGAAATGTACCTAGTGAATGGTTGAAGGAAGGGTTTGTTTATGAAGAGTTATGTAGTGGGATATTAAAACTGATCTGTAAAAAATATGAGAAGAATTAAATAAAAATGGAGACCGATCACAGTGAACAGCACAGACTATATCATTTTTATGGGAATAATACAGAGAATAATTGAAGGCAGGATGAGGGATATTATGGAAGAAAATATAAATGGTATGAAAGGGAAGGGATGTCAGGTATTGTTATGAGTTGTAAGAGGAATTGGGGATGTTATTATAAATAAAAGGGAAGATGTGAAACCTATGGTAAGAGATATTAACAAGACACTCGAAACAGTAGGACGTGATGCACTGGGGGATATTATGGAGAAGTATAGAACAGGTAATAGAATTAGGAGAATTTGCATTTCAAAATAACAGATCTAGAGTGTTAGTGAACGGTAAGCTGAGTAGAGAAATATGCATAAAAGGGAAAAAGTGGTGGACCAAGACAGTAGTGTGTCAGGATTTCCAGTGGAGATGATAATAAATAAATAACCAGTGAAGGGGAATATGCCATATAAAAAAGTTGAAAGAGTATGTTTATTTTGTGGGAAGGAAGAGATAACACAGAGTGTTTTTTTTTTTTTTTTTGAAATGCAAAAGAGTAGAGATATACTGGAAAAAGATGTGTGAAGAAAAAAAAATAAAAATATTAATGGCGTAAATGATACAGATATGAATATGATTATGGGAATAAGAACAAGGAGAATCTGTTAGATGTGTTATCTAATGGTACATCTTATTCTGTTCTAGAAGCTACCAATAATGTCTTAATTAACAGGTTAAGCACACACACGGTACTCAACTTGAAAGATGCCAAAAACTTTTACAAAGAAAATCACAAGACTAATCTCCTTAAAATAACTGGATAGAAACAAAATCCCAGTTTCACTCTACCCACTTACTCTTCTAGTCTCTCTTGTGCTACTCTAATTATATTTTCCTTCAAATCACTCTCAGTCTAGTCCTACCACTACTATCCATAGCTAGGAATATCATGGGTCCCAATAACATCTCTGGCTATTTCCTGCTAAGTGCTAGACATAGATTTGCTCAGCCCCTTCTTAACATATTCAGTTTTATCCCTTCACTCATTACATACTAGATGTTTGGAAAAGTACCACAGATGTGCCACTATATAAATGCAGTCCTGTCACACACACACAGCAACTATCACTAGTATTATATCTAAAGTTATGACTGAACTCATAAAAAGTGAAATGTGTCATATTCAATTCCTTGACCTTATTTAATTTGGGTACATGAAAAGCAGATCGTTTCACTTCATATCAATATAGTTGATTTTTTTTACAAAAGTTTTCTGAAACAATGACCAAGGATTACTTTGTACAAACTGGTTTCAACTTAAAAAAGGCATTTGACAGGATTTCCCTTGACAGCATTACAGAGAAAGTTATTTGACATAACATTAACCCATTTCTCAAATAATGAGATAAGGAAATGGCTCATGGATAGAATTCATAGTCCAGGGACCGCTTTTCTTTTGTATCTGTTCTTCAATGTGAGAGCAGATGTCAAAGGCCTTTGACTGAATATGTTTGCTGTAAACAAGGTATTTTTGTCTCCACAGCTGTTTCTCTGATACACTTACAAGGTCTGGATCAATCAGTGCCTTGTGTAGACAGCATGTCTCAAACTCACTGCTAAAAATGACTATGCAGTTGTATTTGGGAAAGATGACTTTCCTTGCCCATGGCATGTAAATTAAACCCCACTTAAAACTGACACAGTTATTAGATACCTATGTACCTTCATAGATAAGCTATCTTTTGACCACTGTGTATAAACCATAGTTAGAGAATTATTCTACCTTGGCCAACTGATTTTCAAGAGTGTATTCTTTAGTGCCAAATAAGTGGAAGAATCCATCATATTCATTCTCTTAGAGTTCTATCATTAAATAAAGTGCATCTTTCAGTATATATCTAGTAGTACTGTATAATTTGACAATTTTGTATTGAGGTTTGTAGCCTCTTAAATATTTCTTGTGTTATTCTAATGTTGAATGTCTCTATTACTATTGGAATGTTTACATGTACATCTTGGAGCTTTCCTCCCTGTCCCTAGGCCTCCGCTGAAAAAGGGCTTGAGCTCAGTCAGACGCTCCAGATCAACAAATGTAAAATAAAATAAATAAATAATAAATATATCTCTGCAGACACCTTACCAAACTTAAAAGATGCCAAAGACTTTAACAAGCAAATTAAGGGACAGAATTCCTTAAGCTAAATGGACAGAATGAAATCTCTCTCTCCCTATTTCATCTCTTGCAGGCTCCTGAATGGCAAGCCTTGTTTAGACATCCATGCCATGAAAGACCCTGTCATACTAGATTTACCTCCACAAAGCTGGTAGCCCCATGAATACGCACACCAAGAATCAATATGCTCATCAACACAAACAGAATAAACTGGTATGATAGATATTTAACTCAATGCATCCCTTACCAATGGAATACATTTCCCTTACATATCAAGTAATGCAGTACCATATCCACCTTTAAATGAGTCCTGACATTTGGATTGATAACCACAAACTCTCTCTAGTGTATGTACTATTAGTCTCTTCAATTGAACCAACAAATATTTTACATACCTAATATGCTTACACATCTTTTGGATCACTTTGGCTAGGTTACTGAATGGTCACTTTGACTGCATGCCTTGCAAATACCTACAAAACTTTAGTTCATATACCCATCTGTTGCTTTAATTGTCTACCAGATCTGGAGACAACAGATTTGTTTATATTGGACATCTGTTCATACTTGTGAGGCAATTACTGTTATACATCTTTAGAAGTATATCTGCACGTCTTGACTATTACAGTTTTTGTAGTCTTATCCAGCAGGATGGTCATGATATACCTGGTTGTTCCTCTTTCTTTAACTTAAACATTGCACGATCTGTCCTGCTCAGGTGTTTTTCAGTTTCTCAGTGAGCTTATCATCTTTCCTATGAGCTACATCAGATCTGGGTTCATCCTGTTTTTTTCAACCACTTACATTCCACTTCAGATTGACAACATTCACATGGCTTTTGATTTCTTTCTTTAACTCTAAGATGTAAATGCACTTCATATTACATTAATATTTCTGTTCCTACTTATTGTTTTCCAGCATTTCCTTTAATCCATATTGATTCTCAGTCATCAGTAATTTAAACATCAACAATGGCACTGCTGAGAGATTAAGTCCCTGAAGTGGATTGTTTTAAAATTGCTGGCCTGTATTATGACGATCCTATGGTATTACGTAATGAACCTCTAGTTGACGAACAACTCTGCATATTTCTCTAGTTATATGCTCTGTTTAACATATATGCTGTGTGCAGTTGCTTGCAGAACTGATGAACAGCATTGTTCTATCAGGTTTTACTTCTAAACAACAGCCTCTATAATCTAAGATGTGCATAGTAAAATCATTTTCTCAATCTCCTTTGTAAGGGTTTGTGGTCTGTTTTCATTTGAACTTTTTAATATATGCTTATTAATAGAATTTTCACAACAATATGGTATTTTAATTACTGCCAATAGCTCCTTTTATATATGAGTATATATTTTCCAGAGCTCTTTCCTGTTTAGAGCTAAATGTCTCCAGCATGTGCCATACACAGACCAACTAAAGTCAATGTCACTATACTATGTATTGTAAAGACTTTTAGGGCAGACTTATGCCTGGCTTACAGAGCAATCTCAGACCCAAACCTAATGAACTTGCTGCAAATCCATAAGTCAAGCGGGACTAGGACTACCTGTTCCAGGGACCTAGATATGGCCTGTGACTTAAATAAGACATGCTGGAGGAACAGATTTATCTCGCAATGACTGACGCATCTTTAGAATAGGCTACCTGGTCATGTGAAACAGTGCAACTCAATGACTCTATTCAAGAGAAACCTGGACGAGTGGATGGGGCACCGTAAATTCTTACTGGGAAAGAGCTCACAACCCTCCTGGACATGGGTAGCCATTACTAAATGCAGTCTTGGGTATTAACTAACATTTCTCTGGTACTTCATTGGAATAAAACGGCAAGGCTTGAAATGACCTCTGGGTTGGTAGCCTAGTAATCTCCTATGATACTATGATCCTATGTCAAGCTACATCTTGATTGAACAGTTTACTTAGAGGAACAGTTATTTTAGGCTTATTAGGTCCATGCCTTCCTATAAACGTCTGTAATGCCCATTTGAATTTTGACCTAGACATTTGAAAGACTGCTTGGATTTTTTTTTTCTGGGTCATGTTTCAGTCACTCTGACCTTGAAGTGTGACCCACATGCTTCAGATATGTCACTCTGATTGCACACATACTCTTATTTAGCTGTTTTAACATGCTTAGCAGCTTTGTTAATTGCATGTGAATTCTTCTTCTGTTTAGCCCCACACTGAGATAGTTCAATTATATATTTGTAGCGTCTTCATTTTTAGTTACTTAGGCAACAGACCATATAAAAACCTGCCTGTGGCAGAATACTATACAGAAGTCTATGGAACCTTTACCTTATAATAATAATGCATTCAAAGTATACAGTTAGAGCATTCTTGAGCTAACAGTATTTAGTAGAAATTCAGGATTCATCTTGTACTGAGATCTCCATTTTTTGAGACCATTTATTTAATTGTAAGCATGGAGCAACTCATTTACTTTATTCACATTTATCGATGAATGTAAATGCAAATCTTTTCATTCACAAAACTGATCGTACTGTTCATAAATTCTGTTAGATGTAATTGTTTCTTAATGAAATCTAGGCTTTCCATTCTCTTTACATCTTGCTCTGTGTTACTCCTGAGTGCTATGAAAAGCCACAAAACTCAAAATATTAGGAGAAATCACTTGTGTCAGACAAAAGTAAACATCTTATTTTAGTACTTCATGTTAGAAGTTTTTTTTCACCAAATGGCATCATGTGGCAGTCAGAATGGGTTAACAATGTACAAATGGCTCTCTCGAGTGATTTTCAAGCACAGTTGTTTAAGTGTTTCTCACAAAGATGTTACTCTCCAAACCTGCATCAGGTTAAATTCTTCATTTTGCCCATTCATTCTTCAGCTTCAGATGAATTTTCAGATTTCACAATAATAAATCTTTTCAGTTTAGTAGTACTCACAAATAATTCTTTTTTATGTTTCTGTTCAATTACATACACATTTGAGTTCACTTGTTTTTGCTTTTATACATCCAGCCTCATCCCCTTTTTCCCATTTTACACATGGGGTCAGGGTGTCACTTCTGCAGTGACACTCATCTCGAGCCACATTTTACACCACTTGGTGGCTAGGCTACCACAGTAGTTAATTTGTACCAAAGCAGCACAGAGTTCAATATATTTATTTAATATTGAAGAGTATAACAAACTAGTTTCGGCTAACAGCCTTCTTCAGTGTAAAACAATGTCATCAAGTTCATTTGCATCAACCTTTAAATACATATCAGGAGCCAATCAAATAGATGAGCTCATGAATACTAATAAGTTTTGAAAAATTGCTTGCAAGACAGGTTTAAGGGCACTTGAAATAAATCATATAGTTGTACAATAATAGTGAGTGTATGCACTCAACTATGGTCCATCCATCACAGGAAAATTAACCATCAGTTAAAATAAAGCCAAACACATTCTAAATGTTCAAACATGTCAATAATACAATATTAGTACATGTTATTTAATTTAATAATCCCATGTGGGTGTACCACTGTGACAAGCCATACAACGATTTTTAGTTAGAGGAGCAAAGAGTCAAAAAATCCATGCTATCTATTGGACTTGCCATATCATAATAGAACATGTATTGAACACATTAGATAGAATATACATGTGTATAAAACTATGTATATTTATGTATACATAAAGAAGTTAATAGTAGGCAAAATCAGTCATGAACATATCATACCCAGTAAATCAAAAATGGTGTTACATCATCCTTGACCTAAGTGCTTTCACCCGGTTTAACAGAAACGTAACAAATAATCCATATCCATCCTAGACACAATAATAGACCACCCAATGAATGAAATGCCAAAATATATATACCTGTTGTGTTCCAACAATATGTTTATAATTAAATCCCAATAATATTCCCATATTGTTTAGAGCACCAATACTAATATCAACAGCCTAAACATAAAGGCATACACCTTTCTTTCAAAGGTAATAATGGCTGTTATGTCTCTGATACCTAAATAAAAGTGGCACCACTTGCAAGCCAAAAGAAAAAAGATGTAACAAGAAAACTATACTATTTGGTTAAGTTTCAACTTACATGATGCTAACAAGCATAATTGCTCAGTCACCTTTACTAGTAAGTTGTGTACCTTTCCGGGGTGCCCTCACAATAAGGGAAAAAAAATATATAAAGGAAAAAGATTTTTTTGGCTGAACATGGACATCGCCCATATCAGACATAATGTCAGATAGGAGTCAGTATGGCTTATTATGTGAACCTTGTTCAATATAAACTAAGATATCTAAACAATCATACTTGGAGGGCACATGAATGAAAAACAAGTAAAATTCCCCACTTAGTGTCCTATTATTGAATGGACTAATGCTGATTCAATATATTCATTACAAATGATCATTTAATCCCGGTGAAATAAGGCCCCCAATGTGATAATCCAATGTTTCTCTTTCCGATCCAACAGCCCATGCCACCCTTGTTTATTAGTTCTGTCCCCAGAAATACGGTCAATGACCAAAAGGTGAATCTCGCTTGAGGATGTTTAAGTGTGTGTTGGTATAGTGCACTCGACTCCTTGTGGTTTTGATGTCACTGCGGTGTTCGTTCATTCTTGATCTTAAGGCTCTAGAAGTTTGTCCAACATAGAATCCCCACAGTAACAAGATGCCAGATACACCACCCAGTCGCTGCTACAGTTTCCAAAGATCTTAATATCAAAAACTTTACTGGTATTGCGACTGGTAAATGCCTTGGATTTTAACATATATTGACAAGACCCACAGTGGCCACAGGGAATGACCCAATAAGTTCATCACCATAAAGTGTCAGTTGTTTGTGAATAGTTCCCCACTGGCCATATGTTTAAAATGTGAAAATAGGAACCTAGGGTCTTACCACGTTTATATGAGAAAAGGCAACGGGTCCCAAAACACTACGCAGTTTGTCATTGGCCAACAAAATGTTCCAATGTTTATTAATGATGTTTCTAATCATATTGATATTTCTGCTGTATGTAGTGACAAACCTGACACATTTATGGGAAGCTTGGTTTTGTTTTTATTTTTATCCTGATATTGCAATAGATCGTCCCTCACAAGACGATTGGCTCTATTCTGAGCAGAAACAACATCAAATTCATCATATCCCCTATTAATAAACCTCTGACTGAGATCCCTACTAGCCAATTGGTATTCCTCCATGTTGGAACTGAGACGTTTGATACGTATAAATTGGGATATTGGAATACTCCTGATTGTGTGACGGGGATGTAAACTTGACGCATGTAATAAGGTGTTATACTGCGGATACTTGGAAAACCCTCAGACAGAGTATTGTCTGGGTTCCTATATACTGTGACATCCAAAAGTTTATAGAATTTTTATCGGATGTCACAGAAAATTCAATTCCCCAGACATTATCATTTAGATATTCAACAAATTCTTGCAAGTATCCAGCATCAGCCCGCCACACCAACCAGCAGTCGTCCAGATAACGTCTCCACATATCCATTTCCACCTGAAAAATGTTATGTGATAAGTCATAGATCAAGAATTCCTCAACATAGGCCATGAAAAGGTCAGCATATATGGGGCAAAAGATGCCCCATAGCTGTTCCTTGAAGCCGCCAATAACATTGGCCCTGAAGTACAGGACATTCTTATTCAACACATGCTCGGACATACAAATCAAAAGGGTGTTAAATCCCGATGAATAAAGATTTACCCTTTCCAACCAATATTGTAAAGATTGGAGACCCGCCCAATGGGGTATACTTGTATATAGTGATTTTACATCCAAGGTACATAAGTACCACTCAGGTTCCAATTGATTTCCTAATTAACTGTAGAAACTGTGTGGTATCCTGCAATCTAGATCTAATGTGTCCCAACAAGGGTTTAAGATATTTAGTAAGAAAGGCTGAAAGGGGTTCAGTCAGAGAGCCTATTCCAGATACTATGGGTCTACCCGTGGATTTTCCAAGGACTTGTGAATTTTGGGTAAAAGATATAGTATCTGTTTAGATGGTTCAGACACTTTGAGTGAGTCCAAGCACTTCTTGTTAATAATGCCTTCCTCAAAGGCCAACTGCAAAAAGGCATCTATCTCATCCTTAAATACTGGTGTGGGATCTATAGACATGTGCATATAGCACTTGACATCTGACAATTGAGTTAGCCCTTCATGAATATAGTCCGCAGTGTTCCAAACCACAACTGCACCTCCCTTATCAGCGGGGACAATAACTATTTCCTTATTTTCACACAAGGTATTCAAAGCTATCCTATCATCATCCGATAGATTACTAGCCAGCATAATGTGTCCCATATTTTGGAAATGAATATCCCTCAAAATGGAGTCCATAAAAATAGATACGTGTTTGCTCATAGGGGGTTGAAAGGAAGACTGGCCAAAACGGAAGTCCTCAGATGATTCTGACCTGTCATTCTCAAAAAACAGCCTCAAATTTAGCATCCTACAAAAATCATGCAAATCCTGTACTATGTGATATTCTTGACTAAAGAAAGAAGGAATAAAGTTCAAACCTTTATTCAACAGTGCAACCTGCTCATCCGTTAATATAGTCTTAGATAAATTCAACACATTCTGGGTGATTCCAGATGAATTTCCTATTTCAGGAAATTGTCCAAAAGGCCTTGTAGGGAGACCGGAGTGACCACTCTTTCTGTGCTTTCTGCCACCGATGTCCCCTACCCCTTCTAAAGGAAGTTTTGTTAGTTCTCTTCCTGTTAGGTGAAGCCCTCTCACCTGGACCCTCAAAATCCGTAAGGGAAGATTCATCACCAGATGTACTATATGAACTATCACCCTTATTTTTAAGAATTGACCGTGGTCTTTTGGTGCGACTGGGCCCTGTTTTAACCTGATTATTATCCGCAAATCTGACCGATCTGCTTAAATCAAATGGTTTCCCCCGTTGATAGTCAGAAAAATCACGGTGAAATTTCTTAATTTTTCGTTCTTTTAAAGTTTTTCGTGCTCCATCAGTTCTGAGGATAATTTTTTAATATTATCCTGATATTTAGTGGAAGATTCAAACTTTAGAGCCTCTGAACATATATTTTTTACTTCTAATATATTTGAATCTACTGTCCTTTCATAATATTGTAACAGTATGTTCACAAATGTCATGGATCCTGTCTGAAGTGCCTCCTGCCAATCATGGTTGAGTTTATCATCTGGCTTCCCAACTAGAGGTTGAGTTCGTATCGTAGACCTCTGGGAGCCATATTCTGGGCGAATATGCTTTAAATAACTTAAGATGCCAGATGTTTGATCTCAGCGTCTTAAATGCTTTTGTGATTGTGTGAAAAACATATCACAATCAACCACAGATGTCTTGGCCAAACTGCCCGGATCATTGCTTGGCAATCGATCAATACCAAATACTGCTATATCTTGCCGATCAGCACATAATCCAGAAAGAATGGTGTTAAGATCCATGTTGTACACACTGTTGAAATATATTACTGGTATGGACTGATGGAACACCAAAAATATAATTAGAGGTCAAATATAATGATTATGAAACCCAGTAACATCAAAATGAATGGAAATTTATCCACCAATCTTTGATGATAGGACACAGGGGTGGCAGAAAGCACAAAAAAAGTTGAAAAAAGAGATCAGTATCAGATAGTCCCTAACATAGGTGAAGATCCAATTATAGGATAAAAGTAAATTAAGGCTGTATGATATAACACTAATGACTTATATATGAGACAAGGTAAACCAACCAACATTGAATGGTTTGTATATTCAATGTTAAAATCAGGGTCCAATAGATCCTGAAAATGAGCCCCAATAGGCCAACCTACCACCTGTAGGTCATAACCATAGTCAAATGTTGTGAACCCACACTCACGAGAATTGCTGAACTAGCAATAAGTCAAAAATTTTTTGTATTTCTTGTGGTCCTGTACTTTCAAGACCCTGAACTGTTTTATCAAAGTATAACCTAAATGGTCAAAATGTAACAAACAGTAAAGCAACAAGCCAATATAGGATTTATGAAAAACTCTTGAAATAATCAGCCGATATTATTTTTCTCAAATACTATGCTACTAATATCACAGCCAAATTATTTCAATAATTAGTGGATACTCAATTAAGGTATATAGTAGTACCTGTACCAAATATATGGCCAGCGAATACACACACCACAAAACTGAGAATGTCAAAATTCAATTTTTAATAATGCTCAGGGGACGAGCAGTGGTTCATTTCAAAAAGGAATGAGAGCTGACCATTGGTAATGGTTAACAATTGTAGCAATTGAATATATTACAATAATATAGCTGGTATTTCCATCTATGTCTTATATTCCCAACACAAAATTATAGTTTCCAATATGTGAAATGGAACTGTTATACTATATCAAAACTATTCTATCCAGCTAATAACCAAATATTCAAAGACTACAATAACATCTTTATCCATTTGGGTACTCATAAAATATATGTAATTTTCATACACCAACTGTTCACTAGTAACAACAGAGATTCCTTCCAAAGGAAACAAAATCTGGCACCGGTGATTACTATCCACAATAACTACTGTATAAAAATTACAATAGTATATCTTGTATCTTCATTCATATCTTGTATACCCAAACACAAATGTTATAGTTCACAATTATCAAAACTAGACTAAAGTGATATATCACAACCATTCCTGTCTCTGTTGATAGACAAATCTTGAAGGGCCACTCTAATATCACCCTTCAAAATTAGTCAATATAAATTTGGTTCATAAACTATGTACTAATAACAATATAGAGGAAACAAAGATTGTGTATTCAATATAGTAAACCAGCTGTTGTAGATATATATCTCTCCCCAGTGCCTTAGGCTTAAATGCCTGAACATATGGTTGCAAGTTATCAAATAATAGGCTGTAATGGTATATCACAACTATTCTTGTCCTGTTAATAGACAAATGTTATAGAACCACTCTGATGTCTTCCTTCCAAAAATAATTATTGAAAGTTCCTTTCATGAACTGTGTACTAATAGCAGTGTGGAAAAACAGAGGATTATATATTCATTACAGTAAAGAAACTGTTATATATATATATCTATAATAGCTTAGGATTTGATACCTAAACATATGATATATACCATGAACAAAAACCCCCAGGTATGTTGTTTAAATTCAACAGGATATGTTATCAAATCTGGTCGAATTGAAATGGTTATTATATAGTACCTCCCTTGACCAAAACAACAGTTGAGAGATCTTGATGTAAATTATTCCCACATTTATAATCTAATTGAATATTATGTTGTTCCCCTACTCCGTGTCTTATTCCCACATCATAATCCTACAGGCAACCACTTAATAATATTTTCCAATAAAGAGTTCCAATATATAGGATTATGCCAAAAAAATATTAAACTGTTATATGATATTGATAGGCCCAGCATGTATCACAAACTAGTTTGATAATTATCGGCCTAGTGTACCCAAATATAACAAATATTTATGAGCACATTGCCCATAAACATAGGTCTCCAGTACCAGAGACAGTCACAAATAAAATGATCCCCCAATACAGGTTCGGTACAATATGCTCATCTAGCCAAAATTAGTATAAGGGCCATATCACAACACCGAGTTTCCACACCGTTTCATATCCTGCATGTATGCGGTATTCATTTACACTACAACCTCATTTCACCAAGTTAAAGCAGTTTCTGTAACAGTATAGACAAAATGCATAAGCACCATAGAATGTTAGTTGTGATTTAGATAATAATTAAATGTGTCCCTGAATTCTAATAAACCTATAGCCCGCTACCATAGAAGAAATATATATGTTGCTTTTGAACCCTGTATAATCGGCTATATGTTTGTTCAACCAAATGTTACTCATAGGCAAGCAAGCATTTCACTAGACACTGTAATATACACAAATTATTCCCAATGCATTTGTCCTGGATGATTATGTGTATCAGAACTCCATATATAAAGCACGGCCTTCAAACGATCTCTCAATGACGACACTATCTGTGTGCAAAGTTTCCCAATCCCAAATCACTGTGTCGTATTAATCCCCAAAATGTTAAATGCACATAAATTCACTGCCAAGCCCTATATTGTTATTAAACACTCCACAGTCATATACCAATATTACATGATAGGCATCATGACCAAACCATATAATAAGCACAAAGTTAGTCCACAATACAATTGTCCCTTCAAGATGTGAACCATGAAGTCAAATTCCAAAGTTCTTCAAATCGGACGTCAATCTTCACATACAATGTTCTAGTCCACAAGCACTATATCCCAACATAGATATTTGGATTACTTGAAAACTGTAACACAATGGCTCGATATATTAGAATGTCCAAAGTCAAAGCGTTCATGGTGGCGGTCCACAAAATAGTAAAACATGCGGACACATCCAAAGAAAAGATGCAAAGTTAAATAATAGATACGGCCATATAAAGATGAACGCCTCCTACCATAGCTCCTCAATTCAAATAGAAAATGGTCCAACAAGCTGGTTTCCACTTACGAATATACCACCAGTGAAGACTTTAGCAAAATGGCTCAACCACCCGATAGTGTAGTTGCTGCTTGACACTGGCTCATACGATCCAATGTGCCCCAAATGAACTTGACTTTGAATATCACTGCCAGCTCACTGTGAATAATGAACAAGTGAGCTAATAAACAAAAATAAATAATAAAAGATCCTTCAGCCAAAAACAGGCTGAACGACTCCACTGCTCGGTCCCCAGCACAGAGTGAACAAACAGTCTATACCAAGTCCTGTGCGAGGGATGCGGTCCAAACCAAGTTAACAGCTCAAATAGACCAGCAAGGCAGCACAGAGTTCAATATATTTATTTAGTATTGAAGAGTATAACAAACTAGTTAACAGCCTTCAGTGTAAAACAATGTCATCAAGTTCATTTGCATCAACCTTTAAATACATATCAGGAGCCAATCAAATAGATGAGCTCATGAATACTAATAGTTTTGAAAATTGCTTGCAACAGGTTTAAGGCACTTGAAATAAATCATATAGTTGTACAATAATAGTGAGTGTATGCACTCAACTATGGTCCATCACAGGAAATAACCATCAGTTAAAAATAAGCCAAACACATTCTAAATGTTCAAACATGTCAATAATACAATATTAGTACATGTTATTTATTTAATAATCCCATGGGTGTACCACTGTGACAAGCCATACAACGATTTTTTAGTTAGAGGGCAAAGAGTCAAAATCCATGCTATCTATTGGACTTGCCATATCATAATAGAACATGTATTGAACACATTACATAAGAAGTTAGTATAATTGGCAAAATCAGTCATGAACATATCATACAAATCAAAATGGTGTTACATCATCCTTGACACCCGGTTTAACAGAAGCGTAACAAATAATCATATCCATCCTGATCACGCAATGAATGCCAAAAATATACCTGATGTGTTCCAACAATATGTTTATAATTAAATCCCAATAATATTCCCATATTGTTATGGGAATATTATTGGGATTTAATTATAAACATATTGTTGGAACACATCAGGTATATATTTTTGGCATTTCGTATTCATTGGGTGGTCTATTATTGTGTCTAGGATGGATATGGATTATTTGTTACGTTTCTGTTAAACCGGGTGAAAGCACTTAGGTCAAGGATGATGTAACACCATTTTTGATTTACTGGGTATGATATGTTCATGACTGATTTTGCCTACTATTAACTTCTTTATGTATACATAAATATACATAGTTTTATACACATGTATATTCTATCTAATGTGTTCAATACATGTTCTATTATGATATGGCAAGTCCAATAGATAGCATGGATTTTTGACTCTTTGCTCCTCTAACTAAAAATCGTTGTATGGCTTGTCACAGTGGTACACCCACATGGGATTATTAAATTAAATAACATGTACTAATATTGTATTATTGACATGTTTGAACATTTAGAATGTGTTTGGCTTTATTTTAACTGATGGTTAATTTTCCTGTGATGGATGGACCATAGTTGAGTGCATACACTCACTATTATTGTACAACTATATGATTTATTTCAAGTGCCCTTAAACCTGTCTTGCAAGCAATTTTTCAAAACTTATTAGTATTCATGAGCTCATCTATTTGATTGGCTCCTGATATGTATTTAAAGGTTGATGCAAATGAACTTGATGACATTGTTTTACACTGAAGAAGGCTGTTAGCGAAACTAGTTTGTTATACTCTTCAATACTAAATAAATATATTGAACTCTGTGCTGCCTTGCTGGTCTATTTGGAGCTGTTAACTTGGTTTGGTATAGACTGTTTGTTCACTCTGTGCTGGGACGAGCAGTGCCTTTTTTTCAGCCTGTTTTGGCTGAAGGATCTTTGGTATTTATTTTTGTTTATCGAGCTCACTTGTTCATTATTCACAGTGAGTTGGCAGTGATATTCAAAGTCAAGATGAGCCAGTGTCAAGCAGCAAACTACACTATCGGGTGGTTGAGCCATTTTGCTAAAGTCTTCACTGGTGGTATATTCGTAAGTGGAAACCAGCTTGTTGGACCATTTTCTATTTGAATTGAGGAGCGGTAGGAGGCATCTTATATGGCCGTATCTATTATTTAACTTTGCATCTTTTCTTTTGGATGTGTCCGCATGTTTTACTATTTTGTGGACCCATCGGAGGAACGCTTGACTTTGGACATTCCTATCGAGCCATTGTGTTACAGTTTTCAAGTAATCCAAATATCTATGTTGGGATATAGTGCTTGTGGACTAGAACATTGTATGTGAAGATGAAGAACTTTGGAATTTGGACTTGGCGTGTTCACATCTTGAAGGGACAATTGTATTGTGGACTAACTTTGTGTTTATTATATGGTTTGGTCATGATGCCTATCATGTAATATTGGTATATGACTGTGTACGGAGTGTTTAATAACATTATAGGGCTTGGCAGTGAATTTATGTGCATTTAACATTTTGGGATTAACGCGACACAGTGATTTGGGTTGGAAAACTTTGCACACAGATAGTGTCGTCATTGAGAGACCGTTTGAAGGCCGTGCTTTATATATGGAGTTCTGATACACATAATCATCCAGGACAAATGCATTGGGAATAATTTGTGTATATTACAGTGTCTAGTGAAATGCTTGCTTGCCTATGAGTAACATTTGGTTGAACAAACATATAGCCGATTATACAGGGTTCAAAAGCAACATATATATTTCTTCTATGGTAGCGGGCTATAGGTTTATTAGAATTCAGGGACACATTTAATTATTATCTAAATCACAACTAACATTCTATGGTGCTTATGCATTTTGTCTATACTGTTACAGAAACTGCTTTAACTTGGTGAAATGAGGTTGTAGTGTAAATGAATACCGCATACATGCAGGATATGAAACGGTGTGGAAACTCGGTGTTGTGATATGGCCCTTATACTAATTTTGGCTAGATGAGCATATTGTATGTACCGAACCTGTATTGGGGGATCATTTTATTTGTGACTGTCTCTGGTACTGAGACCTATGTTTATGGGCAATGTGCTCATAAATATTTGTTATATTTGGGTACACTAGGCGATAATTATCAAACTAGTTTGTGATACATGCTGGGCCTATCAATATCATATAACAGTTTAATATTTTTTTTGGCATAATCCTATATATTGGAACTCTTTATTGGAAAATATTATTAAGTGGTTGCCTGTAGGATTATGATGTGGAATAAGACGCGGAGTAGGGGAACAACAAATTTAATATTCAATTAGATTATAAATGTGGGAATAATTTACATCAAGATCTCTCAACTGTTGTTTTGGTCAAGGGAGGTACTATATAATAACCATTTCAATTCGGGACCAGATTTGATAACATATCCTGTTGGAATTTAAACAACATACCTGGGGGTTTTGTTCATGTGATATATATCATATGTTTAGGTATCAAATCCTAAGCTATTATAGATATATATATATAACAGTTTCTTTTACTGTAATGAATATATAATCCTCTGTTTCCACACTGCTATTAGTACACAGTTCATGAAAGGAACTTTCAATAATTATTTTGGAAGGAAGACATCAGAGTGGTTCTATAACATTTGTCTATTAACAGGACAAGAATAGTTGTGATATACCATTACAGCCTATTATTTGATAACTTGCAACCATATGTTCAGGCATTTAAGCCTAAGGCACTGGGGAGAGAGATATATATCTACAACAGCTGGTTTACTATATTGAATACACAATCTTTGTTTCCTCTATATTGTTATTAGTACATAGTTTATGAACCAAATTTATATTGACTAATTTTGAAGGGTGATATTAGAGTGGCCCTTCAAGATTTGTCTATCAGCAGGACAGGAATGGTTGTGATATATCACTTTAGTCTAGTTTTTGATAATTGTGAACTATAACATTTGTGTTTGGGTATACAAGATATGAATGAAGATACAAGATATACTATTGTAATTTTTATACAGTAGTTATTGTGGATAGTAATCACCGAGTGCCAGATTTTGTTTCCTTTGGAAGGAATCTCTGTTGTTACTAGTGAACAGTTGGTGTATGAAAATTACATATATTTTATGAGTACCCAAATGGATAAAGATGTTATTGTAGTCTTTGAATATTTGGTTATTAGCTGGATAGAATAGTTTTGATATAGTATAACAGTTCCCATTTCACATATTGGAAACTATAATTTTGTGTTGGGAATATAAGACATAGATGGAAATACCAGCTATATTATTGTAATATATTCAATTGCTACAATTGTTAACCATTACCAATGGTCAGCTCTCATTCCCTTTTTTGAAATGAACCACTGCTCGGTCCCCTGAGCATTATTAAAAATTGAATTTTGACATTCTCAGTTTTGTGGTGTGTGTATTCGCTGGCCATATATTTGGTACAGGTACTACTATATACCTTAATTGAGTATCCACTAATTATTGAAATAATTTGGCTGTGATATTAGTAGCATAGTATTTGAGAAAAATAATATCGGCTGATTATTTCAAGAGTTTTTCATAAATCCTATATTGGCTTGTTGCTTTACTGTTTGTTACATTTTGACCATTTAGGTTATACTTTTGATAAAACAGTTCAGGGTCTTTACAGGACCACAAGAAATACAAAAATTTTTTGACTTATTGCTAGTTCAGCAATTCTCGTGAGTGTGGGTTCACAACATTTGACTATGGTTATGACCTACAGGTGGTAGGTTGGCCTATTGGGGCTCATTTTCAGGATCTATTGGACCCTGATTTTAACATTGAATATACAAACCATTCAATGTTGGTTGGTTTACCTTGTCTCATATATAAGTCATTAGTGTTATATCATACAGCCTTAATTTACTTTTTATCCTATAATTGATCTTCACCTATGTTAGGGACTATCTGATACTGATCTCTTTTTTCAACTTTTTGTGCTTTCTGCCACCCTGTGTCCTATCATCAAAGATTGGTGGATAAATTTCCATTCATTTTGATGTTACTGGGTTTCATAATCATTATATTTGACCTCTAATTATATTTTTGGTGTTCCATCAGTCCATACCAGTAATATATTTCAACAGTGTGTACAACATGGATCTTAACACCATTCTTTCTGGATTATGTGCTGATCGGCAAGATATAGCAGTATTTGGTATTGATCGATTGCCAAGCAATGATCCGGGCAGTTTGGCCAAGACATCTGTGGTTGATTGTGATATGTTTTTTCACACAATCACAAAAGCATTTAAGACGCTGAGATCAAACATCTGGCATCTTAAGTTATTTAAAGCATATTCGCCCAGAATATGGCTCCCAGAGGTCTACGATACGAACTCAACCTCTAGTTGGGAAGCCAGATGATAAACTCAACCATGATTGGCAGGAGGCACTTCAGACAGGATCCATGACATTTGTGAACATACTGTTACAATATTATGAAAGGACAGTAGATTCAAATATATTAGAAGTAAAAAATATATGTTCAGAGGCTCTAAAGTTTGAATCTTCCACTAAATATCAGGATAATATTAAAATTATCCACAGAACTGATGGAGCACGAAAAACTTTAAAAGAACGAAAAATTAAGAAATTTCACCGTGATTTTTCTGACTATCAACGGGGGAAACCATTTGATTTAAGCAGATCGGTCAGATTTGCGGATAATAATCAGGTTAAAACAGGGCCCAGTCGCACCAAAAAAGACCACGGTCAATTCTTAAAAATAAGGGTGATAGTTCATATAGTACATCTGGTGATGAATCTTCCCTTACGGATTTTGAGGGTCCAGGTGAGAGGGCTTCACCTAACAGGAAGAGAACTAACAAAACTTCCCCTTTAGAAGGGGTAGGGGACATCGGGGTGGCAGAAAGCACAGAAAGAGTGGTCACTCCGGTCTCCCTACAAGGCCTTTTGGACAATTTCCTGAAATAGGAAATTCATCTGGAATCACCCAGAATGTGTTGAATTTATCTAAGACTATATTAACGGATGAGCAGGTTGCACTGTTGAATAAAGGTTTGAACTTTATTCCTTCTTTCTTTAGTCAAGAATATCACATAGTACAGGATTTGCATGATTTTGTAGGATGCTAAATTTGAGGCTGTTTTTGAGAATGACAGGTCAGAATCATCTGAGGACTTCCGTTTGGCCAGTCTTCCTTTCAACCCCTATGAGCAAACACGTATCTATTTTATGGACTCCATTTTGAGGGATATTCATTTCCAAATTATGGGACACATTATGCTGGCTAGTAATCTATCGGATGATGATAGGATAGCTTTGAATACCTTGTGTGAAAATAAGGAAATAGTTATTGTCCCCGCTGATAAGGGAGGTGCAGTTGTGGTTTGGAACACTGCGGACTATATTCATGAAGGGCTAACTCAATTGTCAGATGTCAAGTGCTATATGCACATGTCTATAGATCCCACACCAGTATTTAAGGATGAGATAGATGCCTTTTGCAGTTGGCCTTTGAGGAAGGCATTATTAACAAGAAGTGCTTGGACTCACTCAAAGTGTCTGAACCATCTAAACAGATACTATATCTTTTACCCAAAATTCACAAGTCCTTGGAAAATCCACCGGGTAGACCCATAGTATCTGAATAGGCTCTCTGACTGAACCCCTTCAGCCTTTCTTACTAAATATCGTAAACCCATGATGGGACACCATAGGTCTAGATTGCAGGGTACCACACAGTATCTACAGTTAATTAGGAAATCAATTGGAACCTGAGTGGTACTTATGTACCTTGGATGTAAAATCACTATATACAAGTATACCCCATTGGTGGTCTCCAATCTTTACAATATTGGTTGGAAAGGGTAAATCTTTATTCATCGATTTAACACCCTTTTGATTTGTATGTCCGAGCATGTGTTGAATAAGAATGTCCTGTACTTCCAGGGCCAATGTTATTGGCAGCTTCAAGGTACAGCTATGGGGCATCTTTTGCCCCATATATGCTGACCTTTTCATGGCCTATGTTGAGGAATTCTTGATCTATGACTTATCACATAACATTTTCAGGTGGAAATGGATATGTGGAGACGTTATCTGGACGACTGCTGGTTGGTGTGGCGGGCTGATGCTGGATACTTGCAAGAATTTGTTGAATATCTAAATGATAATGTCTGGGGAATTGAATTTTCTGTGACATCCGATAAAAATTCTATAAACTTTTGGATGTCACAGTATATAGGAACCCAGACAATACTCTGTCTACGAGGGTTTTCCAAGTATCCAGTATAACACCTTATTACATCGTCAAGTTTACATCCCGCCACACAATCAGGAGTATTCCAATATCCCAATTTATACGTATCAAACGTCTCAGTTCCAACATGGAGGAATACCAATTGGCTAGTAGGGATCTCAGTCAGAGGTTTATTAATAGGGATATGATGAATTTGATGTTGTTTCTGCTCAGAATAGAGCCAATCGTCTTGTGAGGGACGATCTATTGCAATATCAGGATAAAATAAAAACAAAACCAAGCTTCCATAAATGTGTCAGGTTTGTCACTACATACAGCAGAAATATCAATATGATTAGAAACATCATTAATAAACATTGGAACATTTTGTTGGCCAATGACAAACTGCGTAGTGTTTTGGGACCCCGCCTTTTCTCATATAAACGTGGTAAGACCCTAGGTTCCTATTTTTCACATTTTAAACATATGGCCAGTGGGGGAACTATTCACAAACAACTGACACTTTATGGTGATGAACTTATTGGGTCATTCCCCTGTGGCCACTGTGGGTCTTGTCAATATATGTTAAAATCCAAGGCATTTACCAGTCGCAATACCAGTAAAGTTTTTGATATTAAGATCTTTGGAAACTGTAGCAGCGACTGGGTGGTGTATCTGGCATCTTGTTACTGTGGGGGATTCTATGTTGGACAAACTTCTAGAGCCTTAAGATCAAGAATGAACGAACACCGCAGTGACATCAAAACCACAAGGAGTCAGCACTATACCAACACACACTTAAACATCCTCAAGCGAGATTCACCTTTTGGTCATTGACCGTATTTCTGGGGACAGAACTAATAAACAAGGGTGGCATGGGCTGTTGGATCGGAAAGAGAAACATTGGATTATCACATTGGGGGCCTTATTTCACCCGGGATTAAATGATCATTTGTAATGAATATATTGAATCAGCATTAGTCCATTCAATAATAGGACACTAAGTGGGGAATTTTACTTGTTTTTCATTCATGTGCCCTCCAAGTATGATTGTTTAGATATCTTAGTTTATATTGAACAAGGTTCACATAATAAGCCATACTGACTCCTATCTGACATTATGTCTGATATGGGCGATGTCCATGTTCAGCCAAAAAAATCTTTTTCCTTTATATATTTTTTTTCCCTTATTGTGAGGGCACCCCGGAAAGGTACACAACTTACTAGTAAAGGTGACTGAGCAATTATGCTTGTTAGCATCATGTAAGTTGAAACTTAACCAAATAGTATAGTTTTCTTGTTACATCTTTTTTCTTTTGGCTTGCAAGTGGTGCCACTTTTATTTAGGTATCAGAGACATAACAGCCATTATTACCTTTGAAAGAAAGGTGTATGCCTTTATGTTTAGGCTGTTGATATTAGTATTGGTGCTCTAAACAATATGGGAATATTATTGGGATTTAATTATAAACATATTGTTGGAACACATCAGGTATATATTTTTCGCTTTTCATATTCATTGGGTGCTCTTTTGTTGTGTCTAGGATGGATATGGATTATTTGTTACGCTTCTGTTAAACCGGGTGAAAGCACTTAGGTCAAGGATGATGTAACACCATTTTTGATTTACTGGGTATGATATGTTCATGACTGATTTTGCCTACTATTAACTTCTTTATGTATACATAAATATACATAGTTTTATACACATGTATATTCTATCTAATGTGTTCAATACATGTTCTATTATGATATGGCAAGTCCAATAGATAGCATGGATTTTTTGACTCTTTGCTCCTCTAACTAAAAATCGTTGTATGGTTTGTCACAGTGGTACACCCACATGGGATTATTAAATTAAATAACATGTACTAATATTGTATTATTGACATGTTTGAACATTTAGAATGTGTTTGGCTTTATTTTAACTGATGGTTAATTTTCCTGTGATGGATGGACCATAGTTGAGTGCATACACTCACTATTATTGTACAACTATATGATTTATTTCAAGTGCCCTTAA
>NC_056741.1:1576882865-1576950365 GCF_019279795.1 Protopterus annectens | reverse complement strand
GCGTGCAGAAACCTGCAAAACAGGATAGGGGAGGCATAGGATTGCAAAGAAAGGAGGGGAGGACTTGGAATGCAAAGATAGGAGAACTGTCATAGCAGAGCAAAGCAAATCCACAGTAGACCGGCAATAGCACACATTATGCAAGATAAGCCAGGTCTAGAAAAGTACAAATGAAAGCAGGCTGCTGGATGCATGCCAGCAAATGGTAGGTGTAATGTGCACAAATGTAAACGGAAGGGCAGGAGGTAATTCACGGCATCCAAATGTAATGCAACACCAAAGACAGCACAATAGTGGTTCCGTTAATAAAACACAGAAGATACCCTGTAGCCACGATCGTACATACACACCCTATGACATCATCAGTGTTCACAGCAAAATAGTATAAAGTGTGAAAGCACCCAACACACACCTGTGTATTCCCAAACACTGCACCATAGGTGTAAACAGATGGGGAACTTTTAAAATGTACATGTTGGGAGCTACCATAGCTGTGATTCATCAGCATGTGTTACAGACTGACGGTGTTGTGGAGGATGATGCCAACAACCACTGTAGGCCTCGGAGGAGGAGAAGAGTGTTCAGACCAAGGGTAACCTACCAGGGGCTACATGATCTGGAGATAGTAGAGCATTACAGGGTGGACAGGGACATCTTACAGCAAATAGTTGAGCTGTGCCGGCTACGCCTGAGAAACAGAAACAACAGAGGGGAACCCATCCCAGTGGACACGAAGGTATGTGTAAGCTTGTGAATACTAGCCACAGGTACCTTTCAAAGGCCAACTGGAGATAGAATGGGGATCTCACAGGCATCAGCATCCAGGGCACTACACCAGTTCCTGGATGCCATGTTACCACATGCCAATGAGCATATATACTTCCCCCGAACTCAGGAGGAGTTAGCCAGCAATATGCGTCACTTCCACTGTGTGGCAAACTACCCGGAGGTACTGGGTGCGATAGACTGCATGCACATATAAATCACGTCACCACCCGGTGAGTATGGTAGGCGCTACATAAACCGCAAGGATTCCACTCCATCAACTGCCAGGTCATGTGCAATGCCCAGGGCATTGTTATGGATGTGTGTGCTGGCAGCCTTGGAAGCTACCACGACTCCCATATCTGGCATGCCTCACAGCTGTATCAGGTATTTGTCAGGGGGGACATCCCACAAGGCCACCTTGTGGGGTATGCTGGTTATGCACTGGAGCAGTGGATGATGACCCCCATCAGAAATGCACACACACCAATGCAAGAACGCCATAATGAGGCACATGCACAAATCAGAATCATCATAGAGTGTGTGTTTGGGATGCTGAAATCACGGTTCTGGTGCTTGGACACATCTGGTGGAGCCTTGCAGTACTCTCCAGGCATGTGTGACCACATCTTCATAGTATGTGCCATGCTACATAATATTTTCCTGCGGAAACAGCTGCAGCAGGGTCAAAATGAGGGAGGGCCTCACAGCCCACCACAATTGCCAAGGCCAACACAGTCACAGAGGGATCCAGACCACGGACACACTGTGCCAGCCCCAGTAGGCAGACGGAGGTGTGCCCAATATGCCTATGCCTTGGCAAAGAGGGAACGTATAGCATATACCTTGACAGTGTAGGCTCCCACAGACTGACACCCCACCCCACCTGCACACACAGTAACATGGATGGCACACAAACACGACCACCTGTAAATTGTGATGTATAGGTGGACCACTGTGGAATCCTACATAGGCAGCCCTCAAACATTGTACACACAACAGCCATTGGAACACAGAAATGTCAACACCTGAACAGTAGATGTGCCTATCAGCATCTGTCGGTGCTGTGTGTATAGGTTCTCAGGTACATCGGTAGGTACACACCCGATTGTAGGAGGCAAAACACCAAACAGGGCAAACAGTGACTCCCATCACCACAACATCGAGTAAGCAACTGTCACTTACTGGAGCAGAGGCAATCGCGGGAGCACATGTGTGTAAGCACTGTCCTACATACACTCATCACGGATTCCCTGCTGCGTTACTGAGGGGCTCCACAAAATGTAATCATGGATGTTGTGTCAAGGCAGGGGATGTACTCATGACAGGCATTCGTCAACCCAGCATGCTGCATCCACGGTCGTATGAAGGTGTAGCACATTATCAGGTGTAGCTAATTGTGATATACATACCCAATGCCAGAGTATAGCCAGTAAACATCACATGGACATACCATTAACTGGACTCATCAATTTGTAAACTAATGGAGTTATCCATGTGAGTGTAGTGTGGAGTAACTGCTGTAGTGTACTTCACATACAAAATGACATAATACGTGTACAACCCCCAGATGTCCAAGTGGTACATGCAGTGACTGTCGTGCATGTTCCCGGTCCCACGTCCCGCAAGGGATGTAACGTAATCCCGACGGCACGGGTAATGCATTCCGGATGCAGGTCATCAGAATATGTGTAGCACATGTTAGCGGGAATAAGCGGTGCCCACAGCTGGTAAGCGATGTTTAAATACGACTATACGGATATGCGTGAAACAGGGCTAAGCTTCACTGACCACTGCGCCGATCATGGTCAATGATGTACAGAACAGGTGAAACCAGCATTCGTCACCCCTGAACAAATAGCGCCTGCTCTGAAGGGTAAAATGACCACTGCCAGGAGTGGAACAGGCATCCATGTATACAGTTACCCAACACTATTGCTAGGCAAGATGTACATAAGGTAGGGTTGCCACAGTTCAAATGACCAATGTGGAACATACGCCAGATGTCTGCAGGACGACACATACACCCGGCCAATACGTAAATCAGAACGTCAGTGTTTTGTATAGATAAAAAGCTTATTCTAGTAATGGTCGCGGGTACATTTTCCGTGTCCTGTAACATGTAGGTGGGTCAGATACAGAATAAGTATTTTATGCAACTATTACATAAACTATAGGGAATATGTTTGTCCCAAAGTCACAGGACATTTGCTATGTTCACAAATATTTCGCAGGACACAACTGCACAAAGAGGGACTGTCCCTCGCAAAGTGGGACGGGAGGTAATCTTAACCTATGGCAGGTGTGTAATGTGACAGGTGCAGACACAAACGTGTGGAGTCCAGGAAACACAGTATACACTGACAAACACACAATGAAAGGCGTAACGTGCCTGTCACCACCCCTGTCCGATATGTATATATATATATGTATATATATATATATATATATATATATATATATATATATATATATATATATATATATATATATATATATCTACACATATATAATACAGATAGAAAGGGTGATAGTGTGATATATGTCAATATATAAGGGGTCACTGACATCTGCAAATATATAGATAGGTCAACGACATTCAAAACACCTTTGAGGTACAAATAAATAGGATACCGCCAACTATTGAACGTGTCACACACCGACATGCGTAACCAGGAGGCTGAAAGACAGAAAGAACACAATACTGGAATATTAGAACCGCGAGCAATATGACGATAGTAAGGTCATGTAGTCACCGCTGCCGGCGGTGCAGTCCACATAGGTACAGTGTACAACTGTGGTTGTGAGTGATGTAGCCTGTGTATGTGTGTGTTGAGGGTGCCATGTGTGTTCCTGTGTGACTGTAAAGTGTGTGTGTGTGTGTGTGTGTGTGTGTCCGCATCGTGTGTCTGTAGGTGGCAACTCAGAGGTAGATGATTACGGTAGGTGCGGGTATAGCTAGCCGTAGGCATGCGGTAAACACCTGTCCCATATTGGGAGGGACAGCGCCCCCGGGCAGGTGTGTCCTGACATGAAACATTACAAAGGGCAACTGTCTGAGAGTTTAGGACATTAGTATGTCCCAAATATTATGCAATAGTTGCAGGAAATACTCATGCCTGTATGTAAGAAATGGAAATGTTACATGCAAACCGATAAGTAGTTAAGGTCCAAGAACAATTGGTATGTAATGAGGATAAAAGTATGTGCTATCCTGTGTACTGACCGTGGCCATATGTCAGCCTGTAAATACCACTGTGTGACCCGCAAGTGTCCAACTATGGCCATATGAAAAGGTGGCAAGCCATGTCACAGAGGGTCTGACACCAACACCACTGCAATGACTGCAAATATCTGGGACAGACATACACAGGATAGCGGTCATTTAGAAATATCCCTGTACATATCGCCATACATCCAGAGGTATGGAAGTATCAACCTCACCTGCATACCATATAGAAACCAATTAACAATGGCCCAAAGTAAATTCCCGTAACAGAAGTCTATTAAGTGATAGCACTGCAATTAGGGAAGGGGCCCACACACATATATATGGACTATGTAGAAATGCAAGCCCCACAAAACCGTATATGCTAAGTACACCCGTCTACATCTCCCACACTGGAAACAATAGCAATATAGACCGTAATCACAGCACAAACATCTAGTTAGTCAATTACATCTGCTGAACCTTTAACATACCTTGTGAGCGACACATTTAAAGGCGCCATGCAAAATTGTATCCGTCATATAATGGAACAAATGGCGATGTTACAGGTGTTTGCAATAGTCCATTATCAGACGGTGGGATGACAGGCACAGTCACAGGTAGAACCACATACTCAAGCCATCGCACACAATCCACGGGGGACATGACTCCAAAATACACTTAGCAGTTGCAATTACACACAACAAAACACAATACAGGCCGTCTCCCCGAAGGCAGGGTAAATGGCCAACACCCAAGTGGAGAATTCAATTATACCCCACTGTTGCCACGTAATTGGTGAATGGAGTAGCTGCACAGCTGAAGTGCACATAATTAGTCACACCGGAACACCAATTGGCGGCAGTAAACCACATGTTGCAGGTATTGACGTATATAAGGATGACTTGCCAGATATGCAAACTGTATGCTCATACCGTAAAACAGTTTAAAGAGTGATACAGAAGAGCGAGATAGAGACGAAATACCAGAACAATATCAAGGTATGTAGAACACTACCTGTATGTATAGTATGTTCTGTATTAAGTTATGTCAGTGTATGCATAGCCTGGTTTGCAGTAATTAAAAGTGTCCGCCGTGCATAAAGTGGGGAATGGTATTTATGTAGTGATGTCTTGTTGATCGTACTAATGCTTGTAGAAGTTGTGCGTCCAGCAGTGGGCCACAAGGTAAACAGCACAGACACCACAAGGGATGCAACATGACGGCTTTAAACAAAACAATGTCATACGACCCACCGTCAGTGGCAGGGTATGTCCAATAAGACTGTGCCATAGCAGGGGATCGTATATGTGGATATACTGTAACAGTACACATGTGTATGGGCATATAACATCAATGACATGTCTAAGGTGGTTCCCTCTATGCAAGTATGCTTTGAATTATGGGATACCATGTAAAACATGTGTAATGTATAGTACAGTAGATTGATATGTCAGATATGCTACACAGGAGAACAGGCATATGATGCATAACAAAGGCATCATATAGTGATGTGAGTAGTATGTAATTTATTTATGTATAAACAGTTATGATGAAATAAATAATGTAATCCACTCTGTGCATTTGCAAAGGACGCAAACATTACTCCCATACTAGAATAGCAGCAGAGATGTGACAGACAAACAAGAACATGATTGGCATGTACAATAACAGGATACATATGGCCTGTAGTCACAGGACATTGTAATAGCATGACAGCTGATCTAAATGGAAGGGCTATTCCAGTTACCATGCACAAAGGACATGTAAGCTCCACAGGTTCATAGTGGGGTACCATGCAGTCTGGCAAGTCTATGTGTAACAACAACTACAGTGTGCACACCTGTGGCACCTCTCTAGGGTAGTGTCCTGTGAACAGAAGAACCATGTGTAACCTGCAGCTATGCACAGTTCAGCCACTGCAGTGATCCCTGACGTACATGTGTCCACCATCCACCAAGCGAGGTATCACATGAACACTGCTACTGACTGTCCATGCATGATGTACATAGGAATCTTGTCCCAAAGCATGGTGAGTGCCTGGTCTGGGAATGCAACCCCCAAGCACATACCACACACTGTCGCGTGTGTGCACATATCCATGAGCATCGTGCTCATAGTGGCTATTGTTTATGTTGCGTATGCAGAGTATATCCATTAACATATTTGCAGACATGGGCCCTGTCTTTGCAGCAGAGGTCACCCCTGAGTATGTAGTCCGCAAATGTGTACAGACGTGGTGTCTGTACATAAGCCACAAACCTTAACTGTCGTAGCTCAATAAATGTCATGGCGTTTTAATGTTGAGTTATGTCAAGCTGTTGTGTAAGGTACACCCTAAGCGGGGTGTTGTACCCATGGATGTGTGTATAAGTCCGGTATTCAGAGGTACAATGGGTGCCTATGTACCAGCTACACACCCAGTACAGACATGTGTGGACACGTTGATGGATATCCATGCCACAGTGACAATGTGGTAATCACAGGAGTGTGTGCGACATACATGTGTTTTACAAACACGTACAATGTGACATGCATGTAGGGGACTAACACCTATGTGATAACCAGTGGGTGGATGGTGTACTGCAAAGGTGATGTTCATACCAAGTGTCATGCAGGTTGAGGCCATGATGTTCATATCGGTATCCGTCACAGTGACACCTGTATGGATGGGGTCTGTATCAGCTGGTGGAGCAACAATGGCACTTGATATGCAGTGGTCTGTAAAGCTAGGCACGGAAGTCCCATCAGTGGTAGCCTGTACCTCAGGGAAGCATATACTGAACATGAGGGCCCCATGACTGAAGACTGTGGTATGCCAAGTGTAACTGGAATGCAGTATGTGATATGGTATGCCACCCTCAGTGTGTGTGTCCCATCCATTAGCCACTTTGCATAACATCCTGAGACATATGTCGTGATGTGCAGGTGGATGTGTATGTTGTCAATACCAGAATGGAGAACGGTGCTAAAAGGCAGTGAGAGGGCAATGTAGGCTGTGTGGACCCCCGTGTCATCATCAACTACTCTGGAAACTGTATGAAAGGTGCTCAACAGGTGTAGGAGGCATGCTGTGGCCCCAACAAGACCAACCCAGCTGACATCAAAGGACCAGAGCACAACAAAGACTCAGCAAATTATGTCCGTGATGATGTACCCTATAGCCGTGCAGAACAGTCCAGAGAGGTGTGTAGGGCAATAGTCCCAGTCGTGCATTGTGGCGCCACCTGTGTGGAATGCAACTGTCGCAACATGATTGTGGTGTGCCAGTCAGGGGCCACAATGTCTGGTACAAGGCTATTACTGAATATGGTGTCCCAGTGGGGAGACATGTCATTCAGAGGTCTGTGGATATCACAGCTTGGGATTTTGTAGGGTGACAGCCAGTGTCCTAGGACATATAGAGTGCAGGTCAGTACTGTGTAGGTGTGACCACAGGTACACCGCAATGTTCCTGCAAGGAATGTGGCCCCGTAGGGAGTGAGAGGGTGTAATGTTAGCAATGAAGCCATCAGACAGCATGTTGCCAACATCACCTGTTACTGTCATGTTCCAGAGTGACAGTTGTATGTGTGAGCAGATGTGGGTATTGCATACAACTACTGACATACCACCATAATGCCTTGTGATACATCTCGGAATTTGTCGCAGTAATGTGTACGTAGCTAGTTAAGTATGTGATGAAGGATCCTGTGGCCCTACCGAGGCTGACCAGTGAGTTACCCCACCCATGGGAATGTACACCACTGTGCAACAGCCCCCACCTTTTGTTGTAAAGTATTTTCATGGAACCGCACCCCCAGAGTGTCGTCTGTTATCTGGTGTATACCATCATGGCTCTGTGTGGAATAGCATGATCCATATTGTCGTGTACGTGCTAATGAAGTGCACTGGGGTATGTCTCAGTGTTTGCATATGTATTGTCCACCTGCACGTGTGTCATGACGTCAACTACCACTGTCATATGACATCTGTAGTAGGTGTTGTAGTACTCATCTACTGTGTATGCCATGAAGTGTGTGGTGCCGGTATGTGGCTAACAAGTGTGAGTAGCATATGTTCGGATTCCACCAATGAGGGGATAAACCCAGGTGTAGAACAGCAGTCACATGTTGGTAGTGTCCATGTCAAGGATACTGTTGGTCTTGGAGGTGGTGTGTATGGGTCAAACCAGCCGAGCAGAGGTTATGACTCACGGACAGCGTATGCCTAATGTGTCGGTACATGTGTGGCTATCACAGTTAAGTGTGGGTTACTGTCAGTCTCACATCAGTAGCAGCAGTATGAGCCCAACTGTCCAGTACACCATGAAATGAGGTCGGGTAACCGTAGGATATGTTGAATCCGCAGCTGGTAATACTGTGCATAGCAGTTCCGGACACAGTTATTTGCACGTGGAGCACCTGTAATGCATTGTGCTAAGTAATCAGCCCGGATGTGTGCACAACATAGTGGAATATGGGGACACCTCAGCCGAGGGTGTGCCAGTCCAGGTACATGCCTGAGAGGTACGGTCTGTCTATAACCAGTCATTGCAGGTGTGCTCTGCAGAGCCAAGAGGCAGGTCCAAGTCACTGCAGAGATATTGAAGTGGTGCAGTATCAGGTGTGAGCCAAGAGGCAGGTCCCAGTCACTGCAGAGATATTGAAGTGGTGCAGTGTCAGGTGTGCCTTGCCTGCGTGCATCACAGAGGATGATGTCAAGCATTGTGTGACATGACCACATGTTTCGCTAGCCAGTTCCCGTTCTGGTGGTGACTGTTATTGGACACTGTGCAAGACAGGCAGTATAAAAGCAGCAAGAGTCCAACATGTGATCCATACTCCCAGGGCTGACAGGTGCAGGTCAACTGTGCCACAGCATCATGTTGTTTGACCAGGTCTGTCAAAGTGGACGTATACCAGACGACTGTGGAATGACAGCAGAAGCATGGACTACTGTTGGGAGTGACACAGTCGCTCGTAGTACAGTGGTAACAGGTCCAGATGACCGCAAAATGATCCCCAGGGCTCGGAACACACCATCAGGGCTACAACACTGGTGGGCTATTGCATGTCCCTGCACACATAGTCTGTGCCCTGAGATACAACTTCAGTCACACATACATGGAAAATGAGTCACATCGTACCTGCTGAGTTGTGGCATATGTGCATAGGTTATGTTGCAGAACCAGTTACTTGACAGCAGGATGTAAGTGACTATCGCCTTGTGTAGCCTGCTGAGTGGAACAGCAGTGTGACTGCCGACAGTCACCTATGACAGGTGTGTTGTGTATGTTATGACACCCTATTGGCTGTATGTGATGGGCACACGTGTCTGTGGGCATTGGTGTGGTTGTGTTTGGCGATGTGGGCTGCCATTGGTGCCCACACAGAGTATGGAGGGGTACTGTACAAGGTGTCTCCATATGTGTGGCCTATGGTGGGGATCATGTGGGACTATGTGATGAGTGGGGTGTGTTGCCAATGTTGCACATCTCCTCATGACTGTCAGGTGCAGTCAGGTTTGGTGACAGTATAATCCCCAGCAGGGCTGCATATGTGCACCCCCCACAGGCTGTACTGTTGTATGTTGGGAGGTGTGCATTGACTGTGTACATGAGAATAGCTCTATTGCCACATGTACAACATAGTCATCATAGTGACAGGCAATAGCACTGGTATGTGCCAGTTGGACATGCCTGTATATAAGTGGTACGTGCCAGGTGGACATGCCATATAAACCACCATGTCTCACGAGGTATGTGAGTGATGTGTGTACGACAGCTGTTGTACTGTAAGCAAGCTGGAAATGTATGTACAGACAATGTACCTGTGAGGACTGGTGTGAAATGGGTGCTAAACTAAGTAGTAGCGCATAACGTGCCAAGAAGCTCTGAACAAGTGCCGAACATGCCCATACATTACAGATAGGGTGTTGGATAATATCAGCCCACAAGTGTTGACGACAGTCATGATTGGTGGCACCGCATCAGAACACTGCCAGGTATGGTCTGCAAGTCCATGAACCATTATCAATGTAGATGTTAGCAGTACAGATGTACAAGACAGTACGGATGTTTGACTACAAATGCCTTTGTATGTCACAGGAGTGTTCTACTAGTGGCTTGTTGACAGACTCACAACTACTAAAGGTGCTACAGTGACATGTGCATATCACATGGTGTCAGCTGCAGTAAACCAGGGTTAATGTGTTGTACCCCACCCGCATTGTAGCCCGTACCACACAGGCAAATGTCAGCCATCTGTGTATGTGAGGATGTGAATGGCCATGACCTATGGGCAATAGTTGTCACAGTGTTGCGAACAACATACAGAATGGGCTGTGTGTGTGAGGTGTGTGACATATGTGCACATTCTGGAGGATGATATCAGCAATGACACCACTAGGGGAATACCCCTGTACCCATTAAGTAACACCTAGGCTGTGGTCAACATTATGGACACTGTGTTAGGGATGGTGTAGTGCAGTACACCTCCCTGAGCTGGAGACGTCTCCCTGGCCCTTTAGGTAGTCATCTGAGGTACCCATGACATGACAGGGTGGTATCCATGAGCACGGAGGTCATTGGACAGGCATACACAGCACCCGTGTGACCAATATTGGAACACATATCACCCTCCAGGGGTAGGGCCCATGCGTGGATGGCCGATACCAGCCTCCACAATAATCACCTCCAGTATGCAGCATGCTATCCACCTTGCATACAGACATAGGCCACACTATGCTGTTAGACATGCTACATGTCCATAGCCTGATCTGAAAGACATACATCATGAACAACCACCGTCCTACGACTAGGATGGCCACATGCTGGACAGATCCCTGTGCCATACCTGTGACATACTCCTGCCATACCATGCAGCCCTGTCCACATAGCTGCACATATCATCCCTGTCATACATGGTGTGATGGCCATATGGTAGATGTAGTATCAAGTATCTGGATCAGTAATGTGTCACTGATGCCCCTGGCGGTGGTGTAATGGGTGTCAGATACAGCTAGGAAACCCAGCCCGTACATGCTATAGCCAATAACCTTACCTGTGAATGATGTCCGACTAGCCATTGTCCCATGTCTATCATATGTGCAACACAGGCGATCCATGGCAGAATGTTGAACAGCTGTACAGTGCAGTGTAGATGTTTATGGCAAAACAGATGCATGTACAGGTTTCCATGCGTACTTGGTGCATTGTCACTGCCCAAGTCCAGTAAGGCTGTGTCTGTGTTGATATGTGACATATACACAGCATCAAGGTCAACAGCATTACCGTGGATACATCAGGCATGTGTAGATAGGTAAGAACACCAGTGCAGGCAAACAGACATGCCCACATGAAGACAAATGTCACATGCAGTAGGAACACTAAAGAGGTGACACACATATATGGAGATAATATCCAGTGCATAATGGGTGTTACATGTGTGTGACACATACATGCCAGTCGTGTTAGTGTCATGTTGATTTGCAAAGATAACTGTGCAGATGTACTAGAAATGTGTGTGCAGCAGTATCACTGTACATGTCTGTAAATGTGACCTGTCACCTTCATCATGTCTTACAGATAATGCCTCATACACGCCTACCAGCATACAGCCGACAGGAGGATGATGTCGTAATCCCGTACCTCCATGAGAACTATGAGGTGTGATTTAGCCATGTGCCACAGCACGCACAGCAGCGGGACGACCTGTGGCAAGATCTTCGCAGGAGGGTCAACGAAGTGGGTGGCCACAACCACACCTACCAGCAGGTGCGCAGACACTACACGGACTTGATACGTCATGCAAAACAGCGTGCCACTGCAATCACCAGGGACAAGGTGGAACAGGTGGTGGGCCACCAACCCAGCCTCCACTCACACACACAGAGGAGCTACTGGCCAGTCTGGGGACACCCTCGGAACAGCTCCCAGAAACACTAGCTGCCATCGTGGAGATGGGTGTCTCCCAACCAATGAGCCTGGAGTTGCCTGGTAAGTCAGTACTGAACATATGGCCAGTATATCCCACGTACGTGCATGTGTCAGTGTACATCATGTAATGTAACAACATATGCAAGGTATGTGGACACATGCTTTATGCTACCCTGTGTATGCACCATACCTCTGAACTGTACAGGAATTTGCAGGATGTCCAGATATCTGCCTCATATTGTCGGTGTGTTCCCCTTAATATCTGTCCCTTTCTGGCAAATAGCTGAGGAATGGAGTCATTAAATGATGACATACATTTGTGTTTATGACTGTACATTCCATGTAAAAAACATGTGCACGCAAACCTATTAGTCTAGCAAATTTCTAAGTTTGTAAGAGCAATATGTCACAGTTGTCCTTATATGTCCCCCATCATAGTAGGCTTTGTCCACATTTATTGTTCTAAGAGGTTGAGAGGTATGGTATGCACACATGTGCTTACTATATGCTATTGTACAGGCGAATGTATTAACTTGCACTGTGCACCCTGTGGCTGTCATACAGTCATGGATAATGTTCATACTGCTGTGTCACCCTATACAGGTACCTCTGGCATGCTGAACAGACAAGAGTCCATTGCAGGTGAGACTGTCATCGGTATCAGGCATGTCAAAGCATAGATCTATTCACCATGTGGCCAGTTAATACATGGATATACAGGTCGCATCACTCATCGTCCACACAGGCCACCCATGTGCAATATATACAAATGAAATGACACACAGATATGAAACTACAATATTTGTCATTGCTAAATCTGTGTCCAGCTGTGCATACAACGGAGGAGGTATTCTACAATGGAGGCATATGTAATATACAGTGGAACAAAACGTGTGGTACACAAACCAGTACCGCACAGTGAGCAGTGATATGGGCAGACCACAGGCATCACCATTGTGTTATATGCCCCTGCAATGGGTTCACACATTGTGATGTTCCATCTGACATGTCTGAGACACGTAGTGTTTTGGTTGCAATATTGTCACAATTTCCCATAACCCATACCCCACATACCACACATACACCTGTTGTCTGCATAGCCCTGTGGATGGTGACATATCCAACATCTATGGGTGTATGTCATATGGGACAACACAGACATGTGTGATAGACGGCCATCACATACATGACCAACACATGTGCACACATGGCCATGGGGGATGGCCAGAGACACGTAGCCACACAGTAGATGGGATGTGGATACACCCTGTCCCACTTTGTCCACACATGGTCCAATTACAGCCGTACTAGACCAATTGTACAGGTGATGTGGTATGCTGCACATCTTAAATGCCTGTGCACAGCTAGTGGAGGTATCAGTGACGTGTACCTCATAAGATGTGTTGAACATGACGTCTGTGTCATAGCATGACGGTAGTCATCTTTACAGATTCCACTGACAGTGACACCAGGCCACAGATACTGTACTTTTCCCCTGCTGCCGTAGGACATCACTGTTAGCTGTGCACCTTGTGTGTGTGGCATATCAATGTCATGTGTGAAATGGTGACGTGACAGGTCCGCTATGTCTGGACATGATTGCCAGGCAGCTAAAACTCTGTAGTCATCATGCAGGGGTGTCATCTGTATGTCCTCCAGTGACCTGTCACATGACACAGAATGGTTTGTTGTGTATACACCTCAGCATTGTAGGTCACAATCCACAGGTATGTCATGGGTATGCATGCAGTTCTGGATATGCAATGCATACATATCATGCACTGTTTAGCAATATAGATGCCTCATGATGCTATGCAATGGCACTGTGTCTGTACTTCACACTGTACAGCAATGTAGATGGCTCACAGTCCCCTACCATGCCCATGCACATTTGCTCAACATGCATTCTATCTGTAGGGCATATGGACAACACCGCAATGTGATACCCAGTACAATGCTGTACATGTGTCAGGACACCATTGTGTCAGGCATGCATGCATGTTAATGCACACATCAGCAGATTACATGTCAAGGTCACATCAGCCATGTGTACTGTTATCCTGTTCTGGTCCACATGGTGTATCACGGGGATGCATGCATACTACCATGATCGTGTGAATTGCATGGATAATGATATGACACCTGCCTGCTGTAGTGTGCATTCCAGGGGGTATGCTTACAAACACTATTGATGTCTGAGCTGCATGCTGTCAGCTGTATCACAAGCATGCTGCATGCCATCTGTCATATCACATGCATGGTGTGTCAGTGTGTGTGTGTCAGAGTGTGTGTGTCAGTGTGTGTGTGTCTATTGTAATTTAGCGTCTTTCTTTGCATTCACAGGTGATGTAGGTGCGTTACCATCCTGTGGTCCATCTGATAGTGTCCCCACAGATGCTAGCAGTGATGAACATATGCATGAGGTACAGGCAGGGATGTCAGGGGCTGAATCTGTTCCAACAGTTGCCATCCCAGCTATGTCCCCCTCTTCCCCGCGCACAGTTCAGCTGCCAACACATACCGCATCAACAGTGGCCATAGAGGAAGGACAGTCAGTGTCTGTTAGCATTGAACAGGAACTTATGGTGGCTACAGAAGGTGTGTCTCCACACCATGGTGGCAGTGTACTGACTGCAGATGTGCCACACAGGCATGTGGCTGATGCTGCTCATAGGAGGACCTCTGGCAGACATGCACGTGCAGGACATAGCGCAGCAGCTGGAATCACCAGATGCATGTTCCAGACTGTAATTGTGGCACAGGTACATGCCGAATGACAGAACAGAGAAGGGCAGAGGCTGCAGAGGGCTGCTATCAGTACCCTAAACAACAACGTCCAGGCATTGGCAGGTGCTCAACAGCAGATTGCTGATGTTCTGGACAGGCGATTGGGTGACATGGTCAGAATCCTTGACTGTGCATGGCAATCCACGAGTGTGAGCTGTCTGTGCTGGAACATTTGGTAGGGGTGAGGCGGCCACGTGGACGTAGGCCAGCTACACCACCTAGTGCAGGTCAACGTGAGTGTGCCACCTCACATGGCCGCTCCCATAGTGCCGGTAGCAGTAGCAGTGCAGCTGGTGCTGCACTGTTCACACCAGGACACAGCAGGCCACATGGACGTGGCCCTGGATGTTCCCAGTGGGGACACAGTTCCAGTGGCCATGTGTCATCGGACAGTAGCCATTCTGTACCTCTGCCTGGTAGTGCACGTGCAACCCCTGGCAGGCACAAGACACATGGCCGTGGCTGGTCACAGTGAGCTGTACAACCTGGTTTGTACAATCTGGAGCTGTCGATAATACCCTTGTGTAGGCCTCACAAATGACAGAACTGTGTGCACACATACACGCACACAGGAAACACAACTGTAGGGCTCCATAACACCGACATGCATACAGAACAGACATGTCCAATTAAATCACCGGCCCTAACCCACACACATGATGTCATCCATTGGTGCAGTGTATGCCCCTGGCAAACAGTATCACCCTGTGCATATGATGAAGCCTGTGCCACATCCATGTCATCCACACCATCGGTGCAGGGATATGCTCAAATGGTCTGATGCACAGGGTGAACAGGATAGTGAGAGCTGGATCTAACATTACTTGTGTATGCATATTGAGGGATGTGTATGTTGCATTGGTTGTGTGGGAATACTGAGAGATGTGTATGTGACATCAGTGGTGTACTGTCAACATGCACCAGTCATACCATGTAGTCCAGGTGCAGCATGCATTGTGATATGTTCACAGTATGTGTCTCGGTTACAACAGTAACAGCATGTTGGTAATGATGCCCTGGTTCCCTCCTATGGTGTACTGGCATGTGCCTACAGGTAGCAGTGTTTGCAGTCCCCCATGTGTAACTGTGGAGTACTCACAGGCACGTATGGAAATATCAGCATGTTAAACATACCCTCAACCTGACTGTTGGAAAGTCAAACATGACACAGATGTCCGCACATATACTGCACCTGAAGCATGTGGTCAGTTGAACAGGCTACAGCGGACAGAGATTTGACATACATACCAGGAAACATTACAGGTATGTTGACAAGGTGCAGGGGTTGTACACAGCGGTCTGGCCAATGATGACGTTAGAGGCCACTTGATAGCATGAGGCCACACTGTGTAGCAGTAATACCCTGTCACAGTACAGGAACATGGCCACATTCACGGGGTCTACAGCACTATAATGCACACTCCATAGTGTTGAGGTGTGGACCCTTGCCTATGTGGTCATCACCCTCGCAGTACTTTACACCCACACGATGTGTCACAGAGAAGGAACATGCACAGGTAGCCAGTACGGCTGGGACCGATGCCATCAATAGGGTAGTAGACTGCATCACCATGAGGGGTTAGTCACCAAGAGGGGTTAGTGATCCTGTTTTCACTTTATGGTAGCATACACCCTCACACCAAGCACCAGACAGCCATACATACATACATACATACATACATACATACACACACACTGTGGTGACCAGAAATGTGTGTACGGATAGCCAATGTGTGTGATGCACCACACCTGCTGACATCATGCTTTTCACACTGTAGTATGTACAGATCTCTACAACTGTGTACAGGGATGTGTAACAACTGGGATGTAATCCCCACCATATGTGGCATATGTGGTCACACAAGCGGAAACACATGGCAGTGCTGGGAATGATACACCTGCCATATGATGAGACGTTTGATAGACATGCAGCGGTATTGTCCGCATTATGTGTACCAATGCTATGTCTGGCAATTGTGTTGCTATATGCACATGGGAGGATGTAAGTGTTACAGGTGTCACGTGACATACAGTTGGTAACATCTGACCGTTGTGTATGCATTATGTCATCACCGTGAAGTAACAGTGACATAGCGTACTGTTTGCACATGGCATGGTAGGATGGCGTGTAACACACCTGTGAGCCATCCCCGGCACACATACATCTACACAGGTGGATCACCACTTTATGTACACACATCCCTCCATACGTGATGTACAACCAACCGTACTGTCTGTATGTCACCATATTCAGGTGTCAATGATGGGGCTGCATTGCGACTGCATGTTGTAGTTAGACGCAGCTGTGTTATGGACATCGGCCACTGCACATGCATGGTTGCTGCATGCACAGTACAGATTGTACATGTGTGTTGGTCCTACATGTGTCTCCTGTAGCCATGTTTGTATGCATTGCTATTGGTGAACATGTGTGTTGACATACATAACATATGGACTGTGGTATGATATCATGGGTGTCGTGGGGATTACTACAGGGGAATGTGTCCTCGGTCAACATTGCTACCTCCTGTACTGTGAGCATTCAACAGACATGGACCCACCTTCCATTTGCGTGCGTATGATTGCTTAGGCCACTTTTCTGCATGGGGACAGCAAAGGCTAAGCTATGGACATATGTGTTGTGTGTGTGGTCCATGCACACATCCACTACAATCACATGTATGACATATCCAAACATGTGTGTTTGTTGGTGTACAGCAACACTCATCTGTCACAGCTGTGTAAGACCCGGGGCCCCTGGTATGTCTTGAGCTGACCTGGTCATGTATAGTGGTATCATTGCAATGCATAACACCTGTTGGAACCCTGTCAGTACATGTGTACTCTGCACAGTTGCTGTAGACCTCTGTACAGTCCACTGGTCATGTGTCACATGGTGTTGTGGTAATGTATGGCTGTGTATTGCTGCAGCAAAGATGTGGTGATGTCTGGAGGGCTACAGTGTAGACTGCGGTGTGTATGTCTGTGATCTGCACCTGTGACAGCTGTGATGGCAGCTGAGTGTGTACTGGTCACTACATATGTGTGACCGCCCTGTGCATGGGGACAGTTATACCTTACTATGCCCTTCTGTGTTTAGACTCCGTCTGCATGCAGGACGGCCCACCCTGTGTGTGGAGACAGTTATGCCTTACTGTGCCCTTCCGTGTTTAGACTCCATCTGCATGAAAGATGGCCCTTTGCAACTGCTAAGTGTGTGAGCATGCCCAGTACGCTGTTGTGTAGATGGACACACAGGGCTGTCCAAACTGAGCCCTTGCGTGTTAAGACTCCGTCTGCATGCAAGATGGCCCTTTGCAACTGCTAAGTGTGTGACCATGTCCAGTACGCCATTGTATAGGTCAACACAGAGTACAGTCTGAACGGAAGTGTATTACTAAGCGTGTGGCCATGGCCAGTGACACCTTGTGTCGGTGATGTCCCTCTGTGCGTGAGCATGGCCGTTGACTTCCTGTATAGCCATGGTGGTCATCCAGGCAACAGATGTCCATTTTCAATGTCACGATGGATGCCTACCGAGTACACACTGGTCGACTATCTTGAAGGGTGTACTGTCTGTGGCGCGTCCCGTGTCTATGTCTTGTTGTTGTAGTGCTCTGTAAATCTTACGTTGCCCCAATCACACCGCTGCCGTGTGTTTGTCTACATCTGCCGTGGGACAGTAATATATCTGTATGCTTTCAGACTGATCACTCTCTATACAATCCCTGTCGTCGTCCTTGTCTTTGCGGATGATGACACGTGCCTAGAAATATGCCTCCGGGACTGCTGTGTTTAGTAATCTCGGTAGCCCATTCTGTAAATGCGTCATGCTGTAGTGTGATTGGGTAGTTAGGTGTATGTTCGACTCCCAGCCCTGCCAAGTGTGTGTGTGTGTGTGTGTGTGTGTGTGTGTGTGTGTGTGTGTGTGTGTGTGTGTGTGCGCGTGCACGCGCGCGCATGCTCCCATCCGTCTGGAGACTCAGTCATGCTTTTAGACACCTCACACCACAGATATTTCCTACCGATGTCTTTGCCTTTGCGGATGATGACACGCACCTAGATGTATGCCTCTGGGACTGCTGTGTTTAGTAATCTCGGGAGTGCATTCTGTAAATGCGTCTTGCTGTAGTGTGGTAGGGTAGTTAGGTGTATGTTCGACTCCCAGCCCTGCCAAGTGTGTGTGTGTGTTTCCAGCTGCATGACAACAGTACATTGCTTTTACAGTATTCACTCTCCATAACATCCGTGCAGCGTCTTTGCCTTTGATGCTGCTGTCTGCAGGCTAGACGTATGTCTGTGTGAATGCTGTGATCTACTAATCACTGTAGCGCGTTCTGTAACTGTGTAATGCTGTTATGTGGTACAGTGGTTACATTTGTGTTCTGGTCCCGATCCTGCCACATGTGTTTTGTGTGTGTGTGTGTGTGTGTGTGTGTGTGTGTGTGTGTGTGTGTGTGTGTGTGTGTGTGTGTATGTATCTATCTACACACACACACATATATATATATATATATATATATATATATATATATATATATATATATATATTGCATATAGATATGTATGTTGGGATTATCACTCTTGAATGTGCTGCATTATCTGCACGTGATCACCTTGGATGTATGTACATCTGCTATGGCTCTGTGATAGTGCACATACTGTGTGCTGTAGTGATCATGGGTTATACTTGTGTAGTGACTGGTTATTGTGTTGCTGAGTATTACACGGGCATTGGAAACAATGTTAGTACAACACCTTTGAATGGTCGTATGCAGATCTTGGTAACAGTCAGCAGTGGTTATTACATTGGAGGGTGAGAATGGCTCATATCCATATGTAGTAACTGACAATTCTGTGCAACTCAGGTTAATATTACAGACTCACGTTTATCCACAGGTTGTGGTACAGATCCCAGGACTGTATGTGTATACATTGACAGGTGCAGGACTGGGTTAGTGTTGGATGCATGGAGGGGTATCCATGGCCAGTAATGGCGATCTCTACAGCCTGGCAGGTACGGTCTGTGACTGTCCCACAACCTCCTGTATATGGCTGACACATGCTGTACCTGTGTATATGCAGACACACACACTTACCACAAACAGCTAGGACTATCACATACACAAACCCATTGCATCACCATTGGGCCATGCAGTAACCGTTGTCCCCCCCCCCACACACACACACACACACACACACACACACACACACACACTTACCTACGTGTAGATTGGATGGCTCAATGACAGCTCTGGAAATGTGACACCACACTCTGTGCATATGATGTCACCTGTGCCACCACTTGTGATGTGTAACATTGATGCAGGATCAGACTAACCTGGTGCTGACACACACAGTGGCTTTATTCCACTGTATTGATGTCAGAATGCTGTTAACACAAAGTGTGTTACTTCCAGGTGTATATCAGCAGGTATGATGCATTGCAGCTATGACCATCAATGTAGCATAGTTTACAGCACTATTAATTCTGATGATGTATTCTCCATCCATGTGCCATTTCACTGATGTGTGTAGTACTGGCAGCATGTGTGTCTGAGTGTGCAGTACATGTGTGATGTGTGTAGTACACATGTATACATGCTTACAAATGCGTACACTGGCATACACGACATTACACGGGCTTCACCATTTGTACACTAGCTTACTCATTCTTCAACACGCGCACACGAGCTAACACACACACACACATGCTTACTCGGGCTTACTGGTGCGCATGGGCATGGGCACACTGTGGGCAGGTTTGCATGTCACATTGGTGGTATCCATGGCATACACCGTCAGTCTCCTGACTTTCCCTAGGACAGCTCATAACACGCCTCTTCCACTGAGTACTGACAGCAAACATGTGACACTGCTCCATTGAGATTGCAGTGTTTTATACATACACACTCATTTTGTCACCTATCTTCTACTCTAATAGTCCCCTAATCCTACACTACACTGTAGAGGCTTGGCCCATATGGCATGACATGCTGTGATTCACTATCCTCAGCCTCACTTGCATCAGATTGCCTACAAATGCTTTGTTACATCTCTGACAGAGCGCTTCCACACATAACAACCAGTACACAGTAGCCATGTTGTCTCCAGCTTGCCATTCATCTGCATGGCGTACTAACATCTAACTAAACCTACATTTTGTATGCATATTATACATATTTGACTTGTTTTGAAGCGCAGCACGTTCTCGTGGCGCTGCGCTACGCTTCCACACCAGAGATCCGGGGAGGACAACTACAGTTTTATTGATATCCAATGGACAATAATGCCACTGGCCTTAGATTTGGACATTGGCATGCTTCTTCAACTGTAGTCATACTGTATTTGCAGCTGTCATTGCTCCATCTAGCAATGTGCAGAACGTTAGTCGCCTAACATCCGGGTACATTTCTGCACATAACTCTGCTCTTGCACGGGCAGCTTACTGTTTCATGTATCGCATATTTACATTATTTGCATAGCTTTCACATACAAATGGGGTATGTTGCAAATCCCAACATTGTCCGTGCAATGTTTGTGTTACGGGCGGTCTTGCACACCCCTACGGGTGTTTGCTGAATACCTTGGCAGTCATCTTTCCTTGCTGTACTCTCACTCAATCCATACATGCCGGAGGCTTTGTGTATCATGGCCTAGGCTTTGCTGTGTGCTATGTCTATCTGTGGTGTATGCATGGCTGTGGGTATGTCCCACTGTCATCATTGGTAAAGGTGACAACCCTATAGGTACTTCATGTAGACTGCTGTGTCATTTGACATGTCAGCACATACCTGCGGCCAATACTGAACTTCCTACTGCAGCACTTTTCATACCTTCTGAGTTATCTTGCAGCCGATAATGCTGTTTCCTCAGACATGGATCTGTTTCTGATCCTACCTCTCAACCTCCTAGAGCAAAAACTCTGTACAAAGCCTAACATGATGGAGGAACAAATAGGGGCAGATTTTAAATATTGCACTTACAAACGTAGATAGTTGACAGAATAATAGGTTTTGCATTAGTATGACTTTTCAGAAGGATTTGGGGTCTTAAACTCAAATGTGTGTCATTATTTAGTGACTTCAGTTCTCAGGTATTTGCCAGAAAGGTACAGATTGTAAGAGGAACACACCAAACATATGAGGCAAACATCTGCACATTCTGAGAAAATCTGTACAGTTGCGAGGTATGTTTCTGATACAGGATATCAGTTTTCTTACACCAATACACACAATATATGGTGCCATCACAGGCTAGATGCCATTACATTCCTATTGCAGGACACACCCACCCAGAGGGTTGTATTCCTCACAAAGGCTAACAGGTGCTTATCCACACTAATTATTCTATCATGTACCTTATGTGTACGCCGGTATTTGCGCTTTCCATCAGTGGCAGAGCTCATGTACGAGTATGGGGGACTGGACACTGTATCGGTGACACTGCATGACACCCTGAGGGACACATGTCTTTTGAGTCTATTAATCTTCCACATTGACTTTCACAGGGCATACGTTTTCATTCTCATTTGTCGAAGTACATGCTTTTGACTTGTACATGTTTTGTCATTTGTCCTGACGTCTTTCTTCTCACCTGTCCACCTAGTGTCACTAGTTCTGTACATTTATTTAGGACGGGTTACCTTCATACCTCTCACCTGTACACATTATGGGTAAATGCCCTGAGGTTTGACCTATGATTTTGTTACATTTGTCATAATAATGTGCCTTTCTGGTAAATTACTGGCAAGGCATGACGGACTGTGAGGTTAGATAATAATGACTGACATTTCTATTTCATGATTACTAACCCTCATAACATTCATATTCCTGACTACACCATTATTCTATCAATGTTCTGACTTTGTCTGCGGTATATTTAATATAGTCCCTATTTGTATTTCATGTACTATGCCTTAGTCCAACTGTCTTATTCTGAAAGTTTGGCAGGTATGGTTACTATCTTGGTTGTACTCATGTCCATCCATGATAATCACCTACATGACACTGATATAGGTCCCTACGTCTTCCCCCAATTGTTTACACAATATCCAGTAGATGGGTTGAACCTTTTTGGAGAATATAGGCGTGTGCTATACCCACATAGGTATACTGATCACGCCCATGGGGTATACCTAGTAGAGCTGTGCCAACCAACACCTAGGCCCATTTCTGCATACCCATGACTCCCATACCTGACACCCCTCCACAGTACCCATTAAGCATGTTTAATGTGAGTGATAATAAAGTGTGAAGACACTTCTAAGCACTCCCCACTCTCCGGATATCAGGTCGTACGTCATACATTCTATCGACCCATGTGTTATTACCCTTGCACCTGCTACTGTTGCATGTACAGCTATATCGTAGTTGCAGCTGTGACTTCTTTTGCGTCGATGATGGTTCGCACTTTGTACGGGATCAGTTTTTGGGGTCCTGCAAAGGACACCTATATTCATGTTTAACATGTAGAACTTGCAGGCCCTGTCACCCTGGTACTTTCCGGGCAATGGTTTGGAAAGCAGCAGTGTATTCACCTTTCATGCATGTCTGTCTGTCTATCCATAATAGCTATACCGTGACCTATTTATGTACATGTGTTATATCTACAGGGACATGTGTTTGTTGTGTATATATCTATTCATGTATCATGTGTGTATAGATATATATATGCACATATATACATATGTCTGTACATTCCACATTTCATAATTTGCTTTGGTTTAAGTCTGTGGATATATGTGTATATATATATATATATATATATATATATATATATATATATATATATATATATATATATATATATCCATATCATAGCTTTCAACTGTACAGATTTTCGCTGAATGTACAGCTGTTTGCCTCTTATCTTTGGTCCATTTTTCATAACCTTGTGTCTATCTGGCAATTTAGTGGCATATCATTAAAGGCTGACATTGGTAAATAATGACAAGCATTTCAGGTTACGACTTCATACCCTTCAGAGAATCCATGCTAGTGACACACCTGTTATTCTATCCACTTTCTATGTTTGTTAGGGCAATATCTGGGGATTGTCCCTATTTGTACCAGTTATTTTCATGGTTTTGTCCGGTTCCGTACTTTACGGGGTTAACAGGTATGAGCCATGTATATATAACATGGAGAAAACAGCATTCATTTGCTATGCTGTGAGCAGATTACACATGTGCAGGCGCACTTGCATATCCTTATTGTGGGTTACATATGTTTAATAGATATTTGTGCTTACGTGGCCTTTCATAATTCTGACCGTAACCGTTACATATCTGTATTCCGGTTTACGGACTGATGCAAAACACACGTTCACCTTTACATATTTAAATGTGTGTACAGTATGAACGCATTCATTACACTTTAAAGTTATATGTGCAGTGGTCGTAGGTCAACCAGGACTGCATTCCCATTGGCCGGATGCCAGAACCACTATTCTATTGGTGTTCTGCCTCATTGATATGCATACCCATAGTACTTAGCTACATCAACATATGCCTCACCGCTTCACTTACAACACAGGCATCCATTCTCCTGCTGGGAAAACCACGGTACTACATATTACACATTCCCTAATGCCTACTGCTGTGGACCCCAGCTGCATCACTCCAAGGATATGCAGAACACCAAGGCATATAGTCCTGGCACATACAGGTCTTTGATTGTCAGGGTGTTCATGTAGTGATCTGGGTTTAGGCTTGTCCACCTGGTGAACGGAACTTCCCTGGCCGAGTTTAAATGTCAGATGAAGCATATGGACAGGGAGTTTCTCCCTATTATGAATTTTTACCTGTGTTTATAGACACAGGTGTTTGGGCACCTGTCAGCAGCTTATTCTGTTGGCAATACTTATTATGGGTGTGGTTGTTACAGTCCATACTCCACGGTAAGAGGTGTTCCCATTCACATTTGACTATTACCTGTATTCAGTCATACGGGGATTATTATTTTGGACATGATGTGACTACAGGTATGCAGTTGTACATTCCACAAATGTGAAGGGTTGTTACTGTAAATATGTACGGACCATACCTCTCAACCTCTTAGAGCACCAAATCTGCGCAAAACCTACATGATGGGGGGACAAATAGGGACACATTTTAACTATTGCTCTTACAAGCTTAGAATGTTGATAGAATACTAGGTTTTGCATTAGCATGACTTTTCTGAAGGATGTGGAATCTTAAACTCAAAACATTTCTCATTATTTAGTGACGTCAATCCTCAGCTATTTACCAGACAGGTGCAGATTGTCGGAGGCACACAACAACAATATGAGGCAAAACTCTGGTCATTCTGCGAATATCTGGACAGTTGAGTGGTATGGTACGGACCTCTGTAATACGCTGTTGTGTTCTGGCACAGCAGTAGCTCATCATTAAAGACTGAAGTCAGAACGTGCTGACAGACAGTTGGGTTTCAGACTTCATACTCCAGACATTAATGCCAATGTGCAAACTGTTATTCTATCATATTTCTGTTTCTAAGAGCTATCTTCACAAAATGTCCCTGCTTTTGGACCTTTGTCTCACTTGTATTCATGGCTCTGTCCAGATATCTTGCTCACACAGGTAGACAGGTATGGTCGGTCATGCCTGCACACAGTCAGTGTCCCTCACACTTGATCAGGGTTATCCTGTTTATGTCAGTGTCTTCCTCACCCTCATGCCGTTTGCCACTATGCAAATGTGTGCATCATATTTTCCCTCCTATTCCTGTCAGGACACGTGCGTCACAGGAAGGTGTTTTATCCTGTGTAGTAGGTTATGCATGACAACTTAGGGCTGGACAGGGTCATGGTCCTCTACTGCATGTTCTGACTTGTGTCCAGATATCTACAGGATTGGACATCATGTCGGTATACCCATTCTACTATTTACACAGCTTGGTTATCCCATGAGGGATATCCCAAAAATTGGACAAGACCAAAACAAGTCAGATACCGAAGATTTTTGTGGCTTTACAAAAATGTGCAGGGGGGTTTACATGCAGGGGATACATGGTTTGCAATCTTGACACTGCCTAGGATGACAATACCTACTACATATGCATAGGGGTCACTGTGTGTAGCTGTGTCTGCAACGAACCAGTAGGCCAAGTACGGCTGGATTTGGTGGACATTCTGGTATGGAGGCGGGTTGTGTGATGTGGAGGGTATGCTGGGGAGGCCATTATGCATCCAGGTGTGTTGCATTTGTTATGGCCAATTCCATCAGGACCCATTTGTGGGTATGTGACGGTGACATATCTATACATTTGTATTGCACATTTCCATATTCATATGTTTGTGGGATTGTGTTCTACACTATGGCCTGTCTGCTTGTCTTGCAGCTGTTTCTACATGTGTTTGTGTTTCTTTCCACTTCACCCACTGCCCCCTCATACACCATTGGTTCACCTTTTCTGCATACGACACAGTATCGCCTTTGAGGATTTTACCATTACCCACCCACCCCTCACACGCAAATTCATCACACCCCATAGATCACTACTTTGGTTGCTGGCCCATGACATGGCCAGAGTAACACATTGACTACCCTACATGTGTCAGGTACCTTTATGATTGTGTGGACTACCCTGCCATGTTTGCTTTCCACATGCTATACCTCACGCACATAGGTACACGCCCATACTTCACTTTCATTACTTGGTTGGTATACCCAGGTACTACCCATTCGACTGTGTCACATACAAGTTCGGATTATACAACTGACTTCCGGATTTTTTCAGCCTGTTGTACTCATTGGTAGGATGGCACCTTTTCCTATGTCCAAGCTATTCCTTACACATATCCGACTGTTGTGGACAATGCCTCCCCACAGTCGACGGTTGTGTTTCCACCTATTCAATTGGCCACAGTGTGACATTTGTGGTGAACACAGCACATTTTACAGGCCGACACATACCCATGGTCAGTTCAGCAGATAGAACTTACAATTCTTGCCTATATCTAAGCTTATTCTTGTAGCATTTCGGTGTCTTATTCTGTTTCTTATGACATTTATGTAATATATGTACAGAGAAAAACTGTTTAATGCAACTATTACATGATGTCTATGGAATAATTATGTCCTATAATCTCTGGACATTTGCCATTTTTACAAGTTTGTGTCAGGCACATCTGCCCACAGAGGGACTGTCACTCGCAAAGTGGGACAGGTGGCAATCTTAGTCGACGGTATGGATCATACCATTCCTTTCGGCCTACATGTATCCTTATTGTTGTAGCTGTTTATATGCTCCTTCTGTTTCGTTTACATGCGTATTCTATTTCCTATCACATTTGGTATGTGAAATGCGGACATACATTTTGTATGTGACTATTACATGCCTTGTGGGATATGATTCGGACATACGGTCACTACATATATCTACATTTCTTCTTGTGTATTTTGTTATGGACACATCTGCACAGCTATGTACCCTCCCTTACATTATGGGTCAGCTGGTGACCCTCTCCATTGGGCTGGACGTACCTACTGGCGGTGTGCTAACATATGATACGTTTCACTTCCACATGGTATAGCTATCAACACTATGTTGGACTATGGGCACACGGTTTTCATGTAATTTGTTCAAGGGTAGGGACCCGTTATTCCCTACTGTACATTTGTGTTTGCTTCTTCATTTTCTGTTTGCAGGGACTATCTTGCATGCTTTGCATACATTTCAGTATCCACGGACACTGATAGGTGCGATTACTATTACAGGCGGAATATAATATTCAGCAGTTTAGGTTGCTCATCGACAGCCGACATTGACACACCTCCATGCGCAACTTCGATTCGCCCCATGCACTCGTGCACATTTCCTATGCACGTGGCTGTGGCGGCTGCGTGCCTTCATTAATATGCATATGGCGCGACTATTCCATATATACGCCGCACGGCCGGCGCAAACCTTAGGCCGAGCTTCATGAATCCTGGGGTGTGTTAATTTTACTTTATGGGGCTGACAATTATTATTTTTTTTTTTTCTATTGTATTTTGCTGCAGAAAAGTGACTTGATTGAAAACTGACTTGATTGCTTCTTTACTGACTATTTCTGCTAAGCTAACCTGGGGAACAAGAACCATTTTTGGCTTTACCATGCAAGAAACTCAACTGTACCTTCTTCCAACCATAAAATCCAATATTTTCAACACAGCAGGCTATTAATTTGCCAGAGCCACAGTTGAGTGACTGTTCTGTAATCAAAACAAGTTCCTTAGACCTACTTATATTTTCTTTGGCTCCTTCTGATGTTTTCCATATAGCTATCACTGACCAGGGGTTAGCCATATCCTCTCAGTGGTTAAGGGAGAGCCACTCTTGGTGGTCTGGTGAGAAGGGATAAGGAATGTGTCCTTGCTTAGCCATAATGTTCTACCCAAATTTGGGAAAGAAGTTGCTAGTTATAACAGGTCTGTTTGCCCCAACTTTCCTGTCAAAAAAAAAAAAACAGAAAACAAAACATTTAACTTTTTCCTGTGTCAGTTTCTCTAGACAGGAAAAGTTTATTGGGTTTGGTTCAGAGTCTTGTGTAGGCTATTGTCCCTTCTTGTAAGGTGGGTTCTGGTAAAAGAAAAAACAAATTTCTCATTCCATGATGAAGTACATGATGTTGAATTTGTAGAGGAATTTGATCGGACAACACGTGCATTTTTTTCTCCTTTGTTTTCTGATTCAGATTTTGATGAGAGTTTGGTATCTGAATCTCCCTGTGAGGGATTAACTTTTTTGAGACCATAAGTAGAATGAGTCAGTGTTTTTAATGGGAAACCACTGAAGATTCACAGAAAATACTATGAATTGTTACCACTGGAATTTCTAAAACCATCATACAGCCCCCTCCCGTGCTGTCCCCACTGGAGGATGTATTTGTCAGACCCTATGGTTTCCCTGACAGCCAACCTTCTGCACCTTAGAAAGCAAATATAAAGTACTACATTACTCAGTCTTTCACATTTTATACAGTAATTCCAGACCCAACCCAGCATCTACAGCTCTTATGATTCTAGCTGCTGTCAAGAATATTCTTAATTCTAATCCTTCTCCTTCTGACAAAGATCCTAAAGCTGTTGATAAGTTTGAATTTAAGAATTATGAATTGTCAGGTTCACATGCTAAAGTTTGTACAGAGTAATGATTTCTTCTTGTGAGGCAAAATCTGCTTTGTGTAGTTTAGTTTCTTCTGTTTCTTTGTTTCTTTGGTAACTACTCATATTTTGAAGTGTATTTATGATTCTATAGATTGCTTTAAGGGCTGCCATCACTAGTACTGTTTTGAGAAGTTTTGCCTGGTTACGTGCTCAGACTCTCCCAGGTGATGTCAAAAATGAAATCTTGAATTCTTCTTTGGATAGAAATTTAGGTTTTGGACCTCTGCTACACAGGTTATCAAAATGTTTGGTGACAAAGGTAAACTGATTCAGGAAAGGTCTCAGATTTTTCAGCCCTTTTTCTCTAAATTTTCCAAGGCATATTTGCTTCCTCATCCTGTTTTGCAAGAAACAAAATAAGCAGTCCCAGAATGCTGGTAAGCAGATGTTTAAAAACAATGGTGGCTGGTTCCAAACATAAAGCAATACCCCCCCCCCAAAAGAATAGGACAGGCCAACAAGGCAGAATGACTATTTAAGAGACATTGAACCCCTCCCAAAGTCTAGCAGTCCATTACACTTTCCAGAAAGTCTGAATCTCTTTTTATCTCTTTGACAACAGATTATTTCAGGCAAATAGGTTCTGAAGCTGATCCAACTAAGATACAGATGACAATGGGAGGAAATTCCTCCTCATCCACCAGACCAACCCCTTCTCTTCCCTCCTGTTCTACATCACGTGTGGTCTCAGGAGATAATAGAAGCAGTTCCGCCTTCCCAGGTGGGAAAAGGATTTTAGTCAAGAATATTTTTTGTGTCAAAGTAAGAAAATGACTGGAGACCAGCTCTGGATCTTTCTTTCCTTAACTAGTTTGTGATAGTGCCCAAGATTAAATTGCTTTCATGTCACAACCTGTTACCTCTTCTTTAGTAACCTTAAATTTAAAAGATGAATACCATCACATTCATATTCATCCAGATTTCAGGCATTTTTGTTAAAGTGGTGTGTGTTTGGATCTCAGTATCCATTCTTTGCCTGACCCTCTGGGCTGCCCACTACTCCAAGAGTGCTCACAAAGTGTCTAGCTCCTGTCATAGCTCACTGAAGGCTGCAGAATGTCCACAGCTCTTCTTTACAGAGTCGTTTTTAAAGTACCAGGAATCTCACAACTGTGTTTAAGATCTCCTACACAGGCTGTGATTCAAAGAGAACATTCACAAGTCTTTTTTTTTTTACTTCTTTACACAAGATTGTGTTTTTTGGGTGCCTGTTAGACACCTCAGTACAAAAACTTTTTCTACAGCAAAAATAAATATTTAGATCTATTACAGGGGTTTTCCACTCAGATGTCTATCACTGTGAGGGAATAACTCAAGATTCAGGGTTTCATGTCTTATATGACTCTCATGATACCTCTTGCAAGACTCCACATGAGAAAGATACATTGGTTTCTGAAGTTTCTTTGGTCCCACCATCAACACTCATTGTTCCAGTACTGGGATTTGAGAAAAGAGAAATCACACAGGGGTGTTTATTTTATTTTTTATTTTATTTTATATTTGTTGACTGGGTTTGTCCAATTGAGCTGATAGTTCTTTTTCAGTGGAGGCCCAGGGAAAAAGCTCCACATTTATTTTTGCAATAGAGTACTTAATGTACCAAATCAACAATCTGGAGAAAAGCTCTAGGTATCATTTGGTAAGAACATATTAATAGTGTTCAAAAATAGAATTTATATTGAAAACAGGCAATTTTAAATTGGTTTCAATAACATCCAGTATTAAATATAGACAAGACAGTACAAGTTGATATATTGCAACTCCAAACAACTATAATGGTCTGCCTGGATGATAGGGTTTTAATACTTTTTAGGCATCTATTTACTGAGGATGTGTAACCCGTACTAATGGAGGGAAAAGAAAGTCTGCTACTAGAAAATCATATGTAAGCAAATGGATAAGGTTTCTACTTTGGTACTAATGAAACAAGCAGCAAACATTCAGGACTAGTGTTTCTCTGATTTTACAGTGTTTATGTGAGTTAGTATCCTATGGCATTTCTTATTCCTCTATCAAGGTTAATTTGTTGGCCGTTTCAAAATGTCTGCCCATGGATCTCCTTTTCAGTGCATTCTTGTTTGAAAATGTTTTGGAAGGGGTGCTACATAAGCTCCTCCTTGGGATCCTAATTTTGTGTTAGAGAATCTAACATCTTCATAATTTGAACCAGCTTATCTGGCTGACTTGAGGTTGTTAACATGAAAAAAAGTTTTGCTGATTGCTCTGACCTCTGCAAGAAGAGTATCTAATTTACAAATTCTTATGCTGGGTCAACTTTATCTCATTTTCCACAGGACAGGGTTTCTTGGAGAACAAATCCTTATTTTATGCATAAAGTGGTTTCTAAGTTCTCTTTAAGCCAATCTTTTCATCTCTCTGTGTTCTTTCCAGAACCTAAAAATGAAAGAGAAAGCATACTTCATACCTTGGACATCTACTGAGAACTCAGGTACTATATACTGACACAACAAAATCTTTAGGAACTTCTGATCAGTTGTTTATTTCTTCTGAAGGTAAGAAAAAGGGACAACTTGTGTCAAAGCAGACTATTTGCAAATGGTTGTCTCAGGCTACTATCTTTTGTTATTCCCAAAACAACAAAACTATTCCAGGCATGGTCAAGGCACACTCTCTCAGGGTCATGGCTTCATCTATAGATTTTTGGAAAGGGTGACTCTAGAAATATTAGAATAGCAGCAACTTGGGCCTCTGTGCATACTTTTACAAAGCACTAGATTGCTTTTCCAGGTCTTTGACAGGTTTTGCTAGGAGAATCCTCAAGGGTTCCTGGACCTTTCCCCTTCCACCTTCCAACTGTTTCTAGCTATGGCAATCTACCCATATATAGCATGGGGCACTGCAGCAGTGATCAGCATAAAGAGCATAGTGCAGTTGTGTAAGCTTACAATAACAGTGGATGTTTGAATGATCATTGCTGCAGTAGCTGCTCACTCCCTCTACCACCCCCATCTGACCTCTTAGGCTTAGCCTCTCTCTCTCTTACTTGGCACGAAAGCTCTGAAGAGTTTGGCACTCAGACCTGTCTTTTTAGTCAGCTTATCTTGTGCTGACTAATAGTTTATGTGTGTGGAAGGTTCCCTGAAGCTTTGGAAGGTGACCAACTGTTATATCCTATGCAGAATTTAATCCCTGTAGTTTAGGCTACTGCAGCAGTGATCATTGAAACATCTACTGTTATGGTAAGTTTACTTACACAACTGTACTCTCCTTGTCTCATTACTTCTTATGTCAAAAAGCTATTCTAGCTTGTATTGGACAATCATGCAGCTCTCCCAAATTCGCAATCTATAACTTTAGTTCTCAGCTCAGTAGTGTACATCTTCAGACTTTTACGCAAACTGTGTATTTATAAACAACATATGTCTAATAAATGGCAAATTCTTCTGGGCTGACAATAATTACTAAATGTATTGTTAATTACTATTCTATCTTCTTCCTTTTCAAGAAAAGTTAGACTTCTTTCTCAGCAATATGGAGGAATGCTGCACACTGAACTTTTTCAGATTTTTCAGCTATCCCATTTGTAATGAGGAATATACAACACTTCTGGATCAAAAACTTCTACTTTACAGCCAGTTTTCCTTTTTGACACACAAGTATTAGTGTCAGCAGATGAGTCATATTTTGAACAAAAAAATTTTCTTTTGTAGTTCTGAATGAGTGTCTCTTGGCAACAAATGTATATCTTCATTATCACATATGTATTTAGTTCTGGTCAAATGTTTTTTCTGATACTAAGCTACATCAGGAGGCTTAAAAAACTAACTAACCAATACAGTAGATGTGAATTAAATGCCATGAGTTCTACAACAAATTAATTTTACTAGAACTTATGTACACCACACTACATGCTAATATCTGAAGGTAGCTTATTAATTTAAAATATAGCTCCAAATTTAACATATAACTGGGATAAATACTATAGTGTTGGCTTCTACAGGAAAATGATGTACAGTTAGCAAGCAACAAGAACCATGTTCTAACAAGCTTGTGACTCATTAGAAATTATAGAAAGAAGGAAGGGAGTACAATACCAAAGCCGAGAGAAGGACTAGACTGTACAGAGAGTTAGACTGGGACGGTGTTCCTTTACTTAACTATGTCTCTCTCTTCAGCAAAACGTAATCCAGTGGTCCTACTCATACGAGTGGACTCAAGTATATAACTTTCACAATAACATTCATAACTTATCATGTGGTTTTGGACCACAGAGTTAATTATATTAGTTGAGGGGGAACACTGAACAACAGTCATTCTAAGTGTGAGTGATGCTGTGAAAGCTTGCTACCCAAGAAAAAAGGGGATAGATTCAGCCATTTTGATTGAATGGGCTGAAGAGATCATGGTTCATTGTAAAGTAATGTGGTGAAATGTTCAACAACCCTTAAAAATGATAAAGGATTAACTTTACAAAAGAACATACAAAAGAAATGCAAAAATAAATAAGCATCTTACAATTTTTTAAAACAATTAAAAATAAGAGCAGGCATGATGATAGTGAGTAGAGGGGAAGTGAATGACTGTAAGGGAAGGCCCATAATAAAGAATAAGAGGATATAAGAAAAAGATACTAGACAGTGGACAGATGGTGCTAGAACATGAGGTGGAACTTTTGCATGGATTTCCTCTGGGTGCTCCACTTTCCTCTCACATTCCAAAGACATGCAGTAGCTGGATTGGACACTCATTGGCCATAGGTGAGTGTACATATGAGTATCCGATATGGAAGAACAGCCATGGCAGGGCAAGCCACCCGCTGGTGTTAACCTTGGCTTTAGATGATTGCCAATGTTAAAGTGACACCCTGACCCCATGTCTAAAAATGGGAAAAAGGGATTGAGGATGGATGGATGGATGGACAAATAGACCCGAATATTAATGGAAGGCTTGTGAATATGTAGCTAAGTGAGTCAACCAGTTATAAGATACATTTATTTATTTATTTAGTTAGTTAACATTTGTTTACCCGGAAAGTCTGACTGGGACAGAGCTCATTTTCAAGAGATGCCCAGGAAGAAACAGTCCAGATGCATGTCTTTGGAATGTGAGGGGGAAACCAGAGAACTTAGAGGAAACCTATGCAAATGTAGGGAGGGCATGCACAGAAGGCACTCCAGCTGAGAGATGAACCGGAAAACCTGTTGCTGTAAGGTGCCAAAGCTAACCGCTGCATCGCTGAGACTTAATTTGTAGGTGAGTTTTGATGTCCACTTTGAAGTAGGATCCCACATGTTTAGAGGTAATTTTTCTTTTATTGCTGTGTAGACCTAGCAGGCGATGTTTCTGTCTCTAAAGATAAATAGTTTGTTTTGTACTAATGAGACATATGTGAAACAAAGTATCAAGTGGTCCATTTTTAGGTGGGTAAAATTCAAATATGTAAGCAGTTCTATTCATAGAAGCTTGCTTAAGGGTTTAAGGATTCAAAGTGCTGAGTATAGGGAGACGTAAAAGTGGCAAAGTGGCATCTCTGTTACAATCGCAAGTTCACGTGGGGTGGTTTTGTGGAAATTAGTAAGTATATGTTAGGTTTACAGAAGGCTGGGCAACATGGATGCATGTACTATGCCTGTGCTGCCGATAGTGAGCAGAAAGACCTGTCTCTGCATATCAAGCCAAGTCTCTGATTTATTTTGTAATGATAGACTTGGCTGAAAAGTCAGACTTGAGTTCATTATGCAAAGAAGCTTTGCAAATCTTATAACTTTAGTAGGTCAGTTATTAATGGAAACAATTGGCTGTCAGGAACAGATAGAGAAGAGACTGATAATATATACTTTGCCACCATGTATTTTGTTTTAAAGATGGTTAGGTAGAGATCTAAGCTAAGTGACCAGTCTCAAATAATGTTAAATCTGTGATGAAGCATGGATTGTACAGAGGAAGTAATACAGGCTGAACAAAGCAACTGTATATTATCATTATACTGAGTTAAACCATCACAATTCTATATAGCATTCATAGTGATGGAATATAGAAGTGAGCTAAGTACAAAGCCTTGTCAAGTATACAAAGGAACCAATAGATTTGGGCCGGAGGCATTATCCCATTCAACACCTTGAGTAGCTGCTGAACTCATGGGTTATAGTGACAAATGATCCAAATGAATAAAGTATGATGCAGGATCGTATCAAATAACTTGCCCCCGGATTCACTATCCTTCCATGCAGGACTAGCTTAGTCCTGCATGGAAGTAGCCGTTTAGGAGCAGGATGGCAGTGTGCCATGCATATTAATGAAGGCACACTGCCTGAGCTCCTAAATGGACATGGAGCGTGTACGAGTGCAGGGCACCCCTGCAATGAAGAACAGCAGAGTATGAATAAGAATGAGTGAGACCGCTCATAGGTGTTCGCATACCCCCAGCAACATCCCCCCAAGTGTACAAGAGCTATATTTAAAACAGTAAACATAAAGAAGCTTTTTGTTTTATAAAACAGATTAAATTTAACTGTAGTTGCATGGGTTTGCCTATTGCTTAGCTATGGTTAATGCAGCTTAAATGGCACAAGAGGATAAAAAGCAAGATATATGCAAATGACGCAGTACAGCAATAGTGTAGTGGGCAGAACATCTGCCTTCTGAGCAGTCATTCCCGGTTCGAGTCCTACTCCAGTACAACCCATTTTCCATGTCAAATCACTTTATGATCAATTTATTTTTTGCATAACCTACGACATACCATATATTTGTGAACTGGAGTACTACATTAAATGCAGATGTGAGGTGTCATTTTCATAATGTAGCAAAGTCCACAGATAATCACAAGTGCCCTATACAGAATATGTACACAGGGATCAGGGATACAAATGGAAGGTAAAATGTGTAATGAATGATAAATCCATACAGTTTCCAAATCCACCACCTTCCCTAGAACCATTATACATTACTGTCTAAATTAGTGCAGTGGTAAGCGGGTATAAGCACTAGTAAGCAAGAGTAAGCATATTTAAGCAGTAGTAAGTGGGAGTAAGCATATTTAAGCAGTGGTAAGTGAGTTTATTCACGTTTGCATGGGGGAAAGCAATGCACACACAGATTAAGCAATATTGACGCTAACTCTCTTAGCATATTTAAACGGAGGTTAGCATTGCTTACCTTCATGCAAACCCGCGCAAACCCACTTACAATTGTTTAAAAGTGCCTTAAGCTCTCTGTATGCATCAGCTACTGTTCTGGCCAGAATCAAAATAAACAGCCTTTGCAAATCTTGAACCGAGGACCCTGCACACTATCGTCACAGTAGTTAACCACTAAGTCATCACAGCAGTGCATAGGATTGAGGTATCACCAAACAGATCCTCACCATAGGAAATACAAACTGAACATGTGAAAGGAATCTATATACAGTTTTATACTGTATAACCAACTACAGGACATAAATATGTGAACCGGAGTACTGCATTAAGCCCTGATGTGAAGTGTCAATGTAATAAAGTGTTGAAATCCCCTAATAAACACAAGGACCCCATACAGTGTATGTACACATGAATCATGGATACCAAACACATATATAACATGTAATGAATAATAAATCAATGCAACAATGCAAATATAATGCAACTTAAATATTAAGCAAGGCTAAGCATTGCACAGCCCAGCTTAGTAGGTGTAAGCAATATGTAGGCCAGCTAACTCAGTCTGCCCATTGGTATACCCCTTTAAGCAATGCCAACCTTAGGTAAGCAGGTTTGCCCATAGGTTAGCCTTTTCAAAACCATCCAATCACAGCAAAGTGCAGGAAACTGGCCCTATTTGAACCCAACAGGTGGGAAAACATCTCATAACTGGTTGTAGCTTTGTAGCTTCCCCTTCTAGGCACTATGTATGGAATGAGAGAGGGTGTGCACTGTTGGGCACAGTGCTAGGGCATCCAGGAGTCCAGAGTCATGGCAGGACTCCTTATGAAAGACCATGACATGAGAATGCTGCAGGGCCAGTAACAGGGTTCCCAATACAAAGCGGAAGCCTGGGACTGTCTCACCCATGACCTCACCAGTGCCACTGGCATACCCCAAACTGGTGAGCAGGTCAGGCATCACTATGCTAACCTGAAGTGGCAAAAGGGGGATCTCTTGGATCAGTGGATCCAAGAGGCTAGGAGGACAGGGGAAGTCCCAGCCATGTGTAAGTATCAGTCCACTACCTGTTTGATAATTGTCAGCTCATGTATATTATGGATAGGTATGGCTAAATATTCCTCTTATGTCTTTCACAGTGCCAAGTGAGTGGGCTATTAACCAGGAGGCCTATGGATGTAGATTGGAGCGGTTGCGAAGAGGGGCAGTTTAGCAATACTCTTGCATGTACTGTCATAGGAAATAAATCTAAAAGTAGTAGTAAGTTAATTGCCTGTATAAAACCTGTATTGTTTAAGGCATGTACTGCATACACCAGAGAATATGGCAGGAAGAATCTCATATAGGTCGCATGCAAATAAAAGCATAATAGCCTGACAAGAAAGGTCTAACTGTTGGCCTGCATGCATTTACCCTGGTATCATATGGTAATGTAGATTTTCAATCACTTAATAGTACTGTTGTATTAAGCACTGTTACACACACTGTGGTACATAAATAAAATGTGTAGGAATGTCTGTACATGACTGATGTAATCCCAAGAGGTCATATAGTACAACTGAGAGAGACTTAGACAGAATACAGTGAAAATATACACAACAAAATCCAAATAGCACAATCAACTGAGATGTGAACTGTTGCATTTTTAGCACACACAGCCATGGTTCGAATCCTGGGAGTGGTAGTAGGCTGCATACAGAATCATACCCCACAACTGTACAGATATGTCCAGAATGTCCAGTAAATTGGCCCATATCTGCTGCCTGTCAAGCAAACAAGAAATACAACTGATTGTCAGACACCTATAAGAACAAACCTGTCACTCTAGCAACTCCCCAAAATGTTATGAGAGTAATAAGCCAAGTATATCCCATCTACACCCCCATGTTGTCAAGCTGTGACCAGAGTGTGTACAGTAACAGAGTGAGATGTATGTGCATAATACTAATCTGGAATCTGATAATTTGTGTGGCAACATTCAGGTAGTGCTAACAAACACTGCTTCCACAGGTCTGTCAGATAAGAACACTGTGCCTAGAAATAAAAGATTGATATCCTGTACTGGTACTGTTTACTCTGGTATTGTATGGCAGTGTTAGTGTTGCAGTTGCTCTGAATAATAAGGTATTACTCATCACTGTCACCCACACTGTGCTACATAATATAATTCTCTAGGAATTCCTGTATAAGAGTGTTGTAATACAAGGTCAGAATGTAAAACCACAGGAGCATTATAGACAGAAATCAGATAAGAGATACACAGCAATATCTATATAGCACACACAACTGTGATGGACAGTGCTGTATTTTTAGCAGACACAGCCATGGTCTGAATCCAGGGAGTGGTAGAAAGCTGTATGCAGAATCATACCCCACAAGTGTACAAAAATGTCCAGAATGTCCAGTTAATCATCCCATATCTGCCGGCTATCCCCCTGGCATATCAGTGCGCTAATCTCTGACATGTAGGCAGCATTTCATGTCATATAACTGACTGTCAGGCCTGTACATATTTGGAAAATGTCAATAAAAACAAACCTGCCATTCTACAATTCACTAAAGGTTTAAGAGGGCAATAGTCGAAATATGCCCCGGTTCACATGCATGTGGTCAAGACATGCCCAGAGTGTGTGCAAAAAGAGATGGACAGTTATGTGCATAACATTAACCTGGAATCTGGGAGTATGTGTAGAAACAGTTAGTTAATGTTAAACAATTCCTCCACAGGTATACCAGGTAAGAGGTGTACATTGCAGGTAAATCAGTTCATGTATATAGTTGACAGCCATACCACTGTCCAAACTAAGGCAATAGGGTAGTGTACTAATATTTGTAAGATAAAGATAACAGCACTGACTAGGAAAGTAATGTGAACTACAGGAATATACTAGTTGTTAATTGACATCTTTCTCTCCCCCCCACCATATCTGCAACAATAAACTAAATACACAACTCAATTGGTATGTGCTGACTTAACTCTAATGTTGGGACATATGTCCTATTGTTCGATAATTATTTAAATATGTTTCTATGCATGTGCTATGTTGAAATACTCCTACATTGGTGGCATGGTACCATCAGGGTATCAGCATGCTGTTGTAATTACTACTGAGGTCCCATATATGCATGTGTTCTGTTTGCTATGCAACTGTTCCATATCTGGTGTTTGGATTAATGGCAATATCTATCCATGCTGTTATACCTAATCATGGAATGTGTTTACTATTACTAACCCACATATGTGAATAAAACTTAAACACCATAGCACATATGGAAATGCAGGTCCCAGCGGACTCACCTGTCCCACCTTAGCTGGCCGTGGCACTGGGCACTAGCACGTCTGGGGCCCAACCTAGGACCTCCTCATCCATTGGTTCGGCACCACCTTCAGGTGGAACCACCTCAGGGGATGGAGCTCACCCACCCCAGGTGTGGGCGCTGAGAGGAACCTGTCACCCATCGACAGGTCCGGGTCATGGTGCATAGCAAACTCTGCAGGGAGGGCAGAGATCTGCTACTCCAGCCTGAGGGCCATGTGCCATGACCAGAGAGTCAGCCTGGCTCTCCTACTCAGCCCTAAGCCCAGCCACCTTTGGGGCTCTAAAGGTGCAGTGGTAACTGCCCATGGGTGGGGAACTCAGTCTCACTGTTTCCACTAGGGGGCTCATGGGCTTTTGATTTCCCAACACCCTCCCCATCGAGGTGTTTACCACCACATGTGTCATATACTGCATATGCGTCTTGTTTATCTTGTCTGTTAACCTACCCAACCTACCTCTCCAAATATACCTACTATCCCTCCCCAACATCCCACTCTCACCTGAAAAAAAAGGGCAATCTGTTCCCCCCAAAAAAATCTCGCCCCATACATAGCTGTCCATTTCACACACGTGCCCACTGGACACATGTAATCTGGTCTTATTGACTTAACAACATATTATTGTTGTCCTCACCCTTCTCTCAGGTGTATGAGTGTCCAAATCTATATCCAAATTTAGTGTACATGCACAGCTGTTGCTGTAGAAGAAATGGGCAGTTATGGACCTGCCCTACACCCTTCCTGCACATCCCTAGCTATTTTTCCTGCTGTCTTTCCCTCTTTGTGCCCCTTTTCAAACACTTTCATATCAACCCTTTTTCATTTCTTTTAAAGAAATTAGCACGGGGGTAAGTGGGAGTAAGCATTTTTAAGCAGCAGTAAGTGGGTTTAAGCTTGTTTGCATGGGGGTAAGCAATGCCTACACAGGCTAAGCAATTTAGAAACTAACTGAGTATAAGAAACTGTAACCAGAAGTTAGCAGTGCTTACCTCCATGCAAACCTGCTTACAACTGCTTAAAAGTGCCTTAATCACTCTGTATCCAATGGCCCTTGTTCTGCCCAGCAACAAAATAAACAGCCTCTGCAAGGCACGAAACCAAGACCCTGCACACCATAGCAATTACCACTAAGCCATGTCAGATATACATAGCCCTGATGTTTTTACAAGCATATCATCCACCACAGGCATTCAACAGTACAGGAAGTTTATTTAAACATATAGATGTATGTGTGTGTGTGTGTGTGTGTGTGTGTGTGTGTGTGTGTGTGTGTGTGTGTGTGTGTGTGTGTGTGTGGGTATATATTTATATCTAAATATATATATATATATATATAGATAGATATATATAGATAGATATATACACATATGCATACATCTATAGATATATATGGCTGCATATATATATATATGTGTGTGTACATATATATATATATATATATATATATATATATATATATATATATATATATGTGTGTGTACATATATATATATATATATATATATATATATATATATATATATAGATAGATAGATAGATAGATATGTATATACAGATATATATCTATAGATATAAAAAAGAACATAACAAATACATATATCACCACAGGCACCATTAATGGGGATGAGGGGGCCCAAGCTACATACATCTTGTACGTATTATATTACCCCCCCCAGCCAAGCAGGTCTGCCCTGCAATACAATACCAACTGTTGCAAGTCCCAGAACCTGACACGACATGGGCACAAGATGTTAACAGTAATGCATCTCACCTGTATGATTTCAGGCTGGTGTCAAAAACATATCATGCAGTACAGTCTGGCTACCATAGGAAATGTACAATGTGGAAGCAATAAACATTCCTAAAATACATATGCACACACACATATATGCAGATACATGTATATATATATATATATATATATATATATATATATATATATATATATATATGTGTGTGTGTGTGTATAGATATATATGTAACTGCACATACACACACCGAGATATGTGTAGGAAGATACATATTTAGAGGGTGCACACTATACGGAACAGCCAGTATGCCTACAGTTGCCACCTTGCCACCTCATACAGTGTCCAGTTGGTAAGGTGGCAACTGTAGGCATACTGGCTGTTCCTTATGATGTGCACCCTCTATATATGTAACTACACATGCACACACAGAGATATGTATAGGAAGATATATATTTAGAGGGTATACACCATATGAAACAGCCAGTATGCCTACAGTTGCCATCTTACCAACTGGACACTGTATGAGTCACCCATACAAAAGACAATTGTTGCCCAAAACATATACCCACAGAGAGGTCAAAGTATATAACACCACACACAGGTTTGCATATAGGAGAAAGCTTTATTTGTGTACTACTACAGCTGTATATGCCATGTCATATAGCTGTTTAGACTCTGAAATACATATAAACAGACTTATGCAACACTCAAACAGCTCAATTAATACAGTATTCTGGAAAGCATTACATATGTTGCTGTCCAGGCCAAGGCCTTCAAGAAGTACAAGAGTAAAGACAGACTGGGCCACAGGATGACAATCAATCAACAGTAAGTAATAAAGATGTATAGTCCAGCAGCATCTATCTACACTCTGTACACAATCCCTAGGGGGTAAAGACTTCAGCAACAAGGTATAACTGAAAGCATCACAATCACACTGACAGAATAGTCTGTATGGCAGGAAGCAGCAGGCCTGCATTTACCCAAGCTGAATTGTATGGTAATGTGCATCCTGATACCTTAAGGCAGCTTACCCCTGATACCCCTCACATGTTGTAACAGCCTAGGTTAGTTATGGTACATCCCCCCATAGACTGACATACAGGGGCATATACCACTGTTACATACACTGACCTCTGGACTGCATAAGGGCACACATGCATTAGGCAGATGAAGCCCACACATATATGGACCAAACCCCACAATATGTGTGGGGGTGACAACAGCAGTGGAATAATGGCAGGCATGGCAGCATGACATACTCACAGGCCAGTACAAAACAACCCTTGACAGCATGTCATATGGACAAAGCCTGGTATGTAGGTGGAGAACAGAGGCTTGAACACATACCCATATGTGAAATAGTGTTGTCATACACTAAGCAAGTCATTGTTGTTACAGAATGGTCTGCAACATACCCTTAGTTATGAATATGAAGTCAAAAACACAAATGGATGTAGCTATGTACTGGTAGCACTCAACACACTTACAGACAGTGATATATCTGATACAAGACCTGTGTGGTGGACAGGCAAAACATAACACGCAGACCTCTGGCCATCAAGTGGATAGGCACACAGTTGAGAGCTATGCAGACAGACTGCATTCCATGTTAAACTAGTATGTACACACAAACCCTGTAACACTGGTGCTATATAATGCATACAACAACAGTACTCACACTCTCTTTGTAGTTCTGGAACCTCATACAAATATGTAGCTGGCCTGAGTATGCAAGTTCTCTTGTAAGAGGTACTGCTACCTGCTTTCTGTAACACTGCTGCCCACACACAGGAAGGATGTCCACCATACAGGAAAGGTAAAGGAACCATGCCCACATGATGTAGGGATTTATAGTAGTGGGTTGCCATGACAATGGTAATTGGAAGTACTACACAGCATGCTGCATGCAGGTAGCAAGTGAGGGACATGGACTGGTGCAGAGGTCATCACCTGATCATGTGCATCACCTGCTAAAGCCATGCAGCAATCTATTCCAAGCAGCCCAATCCATTTACTGGAGAGAGAGAGATAATAAGAAAAATAGATTCAGAACCAACACCAGAACCACAACCAAACCAAAAACAGAAAAAAAGCAAACAGGCTGAGGCCATAGCTAAGGAGAGAAAAAAAAAACTTCCTATAAGGACACTATCCACAACAGACCTCATCCCCACAACAGGTATGTGAAGTATATATGCATGTAATTGACTGTAGTACTTAGTCCATAATGCTAGGGTAGATGATGTGGATTGATATATATGTGCCATCAGTTGTTAGTGTTGTAATGATATTCAGCTGAACAACTGCTATGGACATTAGAGTCTCTCCCTGTGGGTAGTGGGCCATACCCCTCAACTGTGCAGAGCAGCACCGACTGACAAGATGTAAGCCAATATAGTGTGTTGTGTAATGGAAAGGATGTATATTATTGTGGCCAATAGCTGGTGGTGGAAGTAATGCCATAATGATGGACACATGAGTTCCAGAGCCCACCACTAGCAGGACACTCAGGTTAACATGTATTGTAGCAGGCTGAAATGCCATACGTGTGTAATAGGCTTACCTGCAATCTGGCCCTATATATACCCCCCCTAATTTTAGACTGTGTCCATATATGGCACCTCTCTATGTTGTAGCAAGGAAGAACAGTGCAGCTGTGCAGGAAGAAGAGTTAGCGATTATGGACCTGAATTCTGAATGTACCTCATATATAGGTATGTATATGTGTGTATATATATATATATATATATATATATATATATATATATATATATATATATATATATATATATATATATATATATATATATATATATATATATATATATATATATATATATATATATATATATATATATATATATATATATATATATATATATATATATATATATATATATATATATATATATATATATATATATATATATATATATATATATATATATATATATATATATGTGTATGTCTACAGATATACATATATATATATATATATATATATATATATATATATATGTATATATATATATATATATATATATATATATATATATATATATATATATATGTAAATACATGTCCCCTGCATTACCACTACAGTGCTGTATGCTATGTGTGAGGGAAAAGCTCACATAGCAATACACACAGATATATACAGCTGTAAGTGTGCGCAACATGGACGGGTATGTCACATGTGAACTCATTGTTGGGACAACATTGACCTTGTCTATGAAGTAGGGAATTGGAATATGGGGAAGGATGGAAGGTATATTAGTGGAGGTGGGGCCTCCTCATCTACTGGTTCAGCACTACAGAGGACAGCCTACAGGGGTAGTATATGACACGTGGTGGGTAAACACCCTGGATAGTGTGTGTGTGTGTGTGGTCTGCGATGTGGAAGCCCTATGGGCCCCCTTATGGAAACAATGGGAACAAGGCTCCCACCCATTGCTACTCACAACAGCAGTCCATGGCCCTGAAGGTGCCTGGCCTGCAGTTTGAGCAGGAGGAGCATGTGGACCCTGTGAATGTGTACTGGGTGCTTCAAGGTGCTGTAGCATATCCCACAAGTGTCTGTGGAGCCCCCTATGGAACAGACCCTGTACCTGACCTCAGGTAACAGGATCATGTCTGTGTATGTCCCTGGGGAGGACAACATCCCCTAAGGTGGTTCCACCTGAAGGTAGTGCTGAACCAGTAGATGAGGAGGCCCCAGGTTGGGTTCCACATGTGATGTGGCCTGGTAACATGGCCAGATGAGGTTGTAGAGGTGGTTCTGCTGGCAACTATTCCCTAAACATGCTATTGTGTCACTGTTATAGAACATATGTGGGTAGTAATAGTCTACACATTCCCGGAACATGTCCAACAGCATGCATAGATATCCTCAATAACACAGAATGACAGATGTGCAGCAATCACATAGCAAGTATACCACATGCATATATGGAACCATAGTGGCCCTGACAATGCCATGCAGGTGAAATAGTCTGTAACAAGCCAACAATGATAATGTCCACACAGGGGAAAATGGCTACAAACACATAGCCCAACGTGTGGTACAATACAATATACGTCCCACTGATAGGTAAGCTGTAGCCATACTTATTGAGTTGTGTGAACAGTTTTTTGACACTGATATGGTGGGGGTGACAAAGATGTGTATTAAGAACTATGGTAACCTTGCTGTATGAGTATCTCAGACTTGTTTCCATCTTTATGTCTTTCAGGCAAGATGTCCCATGGCTGCCTACCTGTGTATTCAGTGGAGGAAAATGAGGTTGTGTTGAAACACCTAATTCAGCACTATCCTCTTCTGTTCAGCAGGGCCACCCATGAGCAGCAGGAGTGGACCACCCTGTGGAACGATCTAGTCCACAGGGTCATTGATGTCGGCCTGTATAACTGCAGTTATGAGCAGGTCCGGCATCATTGTTCTGACCTGCTTTGCAATGCCAGTCGGTGTGCTGCTGCAGTCTGGGGGGATCACCTCACAACAGAGGGGGGTCATGCCATACATCCCCCCTGACACATGTTGAGGAGCTCCTCGCCAGCCTCATGGCACCTGCCCACCTGCACACCCAACAACTAGCAGAGACCATTATGGAGGTGGGTGCTACCCACACACTGGCAGAGGAGCATGCAGGTAAGGTCACAGGCTACATCAGTAGACCACTGTTGCTTATGCATCTGTATCTGTATAGGTAGATCATGCATATCTGACATGTCATATAGTGCATAGTAGTTATAAACAGATGTGCATAAGTGGTAGTATTGTGGACTTGTACTGTTGATGTACTGTAATGCTGCACCCACCCTGTAGCAATGCCACAGCTTTGGCAACTGACATTGCATCTCTCACACTCTTATGTAGGTCCCTCTGGTATACCACCAAGGCAGCAGCCTGTAGCTGGTGAGTATGGTTTATGTTGATGCTTGCCAGCACACTGGGCATGTAATGTCTATGGTATATTCCATGCACACATCTAACACACCTACCCATAATGCATGCCGTACATGTTCACATATTGTTGTTGTTAAATGCACTGCATCACAATGGTGACCATGATTGGGTATCGGAAGGGTATGTCAGACACCTGCAAGATAACTAATATCCTGTCATTGTGACATGTTTCCACAGGGATGAACATAATGGTGGGACACATGGCCTACAGTAGGGACATGTGTGAAACATAGCCCTAATACAGTGCAGCAACAGGGTATATACCAGTATTACAATGGAGACTGTTACAGATCTACACTATGGCATAACATATTACTGTGGTCCACATTAGTAGCTGGGACTAGGCTGTAACACGTGGTGTTCAGTGTATGGGACACTGCAAACTGACACATGTGTAGGCCATATTTGTCAAGCATCTGCAAAAAGGCAGAAGGTGGGGAGGGTGTGTCAGCATGACACATCAGTGCACTGCAGCAGGGATCCTAAGGATGCTAAGAATGGCTGTATCTGCACACAGTCATGTTCAGAAACTGTGGCAGATGTAACCCTACCCCCACAGCAATAGTGACGTCAGTGTGTGAACACCAAGGGATGTGCACATGAGTAGACCTTGCAATCATGCAGAATTGGGGGACATGTGTAGGGCAGACTGACCATACACTGGCAAATGAAGATGTCCCATGCTAGTATACCCCTGCCAGGAATAGTGACTGCTGTAATAGACATAACAATACGTGCAACAAACCGTTATGATAAGGGCATGCACACATATGTACCCACAGAGTGTATGCATTGCGGTCAGCATCTGCACACCTAACACATTTCTTAGACAGTGCATGTGAATGTACAGGACATATGTCACATATCAGGCTCATGTACTGTTAATATATGCAGTGATGTGGTCCCATGGCAGATCAAGGAAGAGTGTGTCATATCAATAAGGGTGTGTACACTCCCCATAGCCACTGTATGGTCTGACGGTTGTCAATGTAATAGTATTGGATTGGTCATACATGCACCACTGATGTTGAGATCTGTAAACCAGACATCAGGCATTCACAAATGACATCTGTCCACATATCATCCCAGGTATGTGTCGCTGAAAAACATAGGGGCTGTGAGCATTAGAGCAGACATAACTGATACAGTACTACACATTCAGCAATGGGTTGTACACCTATGAGGTTTGGTGCACAGTCCATGGCAGGGTGCAGAACAGGTGCACAGCAATACTGTGTACATAGGTGCAGTGTTTTCCAGGGGAAGGGCCATCACCTACTAACACAACCCATGCATCACACATGTATACTGTTGCTATCATGGATTGACTATAGCTGCACTGCATGCTGCTGAGTACCATCTGTTATGCATGTTGACAGATGGGTAATGGGAGGACTGTGTGTACAATCTTTGTGCAACCTCACTTGTATGTGTGTATGTAGGTGGGGAGTTACTTTGTTTGTAAGAGCAATCTGGTGGAGTGGAGGGGGGTGATGCATGTAGGCTGTGTGTGTGCATGTGTGTGTGTGTGTGTGTGTTTGTGTGGGTATCCATGTATGCATATGTGTGATTGTGGGGTTGTTCATATGGCAGTACTTCCCTTTGGGATCATGTAGTACATGGACATGGACTGACACATGAGACACCAGGCATACTTGTCTGATATGTAATCACAGGACAGCTGATAGTATAATAAGGTATGTAGCATGGAACATGCATTGGGAGGGAAGGTAGACACCAGGTATACCCTTAATAATGCAATCAGGAGAGAGGTGAATGACAACCCACGTATACAGCACTACAGATGTGTTGGGAACTTACTAGACAACACCAAGGTGTGTATCCATATATTACACTTGTCACATGATAGGTTGATTGAGCAGCATATCTGGCATATACTGAGCAGTACTTACATATGAAACTCCAGTGCATGACATTATGGAGTGAACGTAGTAGTTCCTAACATATAGGGTCCATGGTCACGATGCCCGAACATACACAGGATGAACACTGATGACAGCAGTGAGGCCATGTAAAACCTACTCCACTCAGGTTAAAGAGGTAATGGAGTAACAGGTGTTGTGTTGTGATCATTCATCTAGGCATTTAGAAGAATGATATGTTAATGTGCGGTATTAATGAGTATATGTTACCAAATGTGATGCAGGATGGGGAACTTATGTGAATAAACGTTGGACTGTCTGTAAAATCAGGGACAGGTAGGTATTAAGGTGGAATGTGTGTGTGTGTCTACTGTTATGCAATGCTGTACAAGTCTTAAAGTGAGTTTCTTGTTTTCCTTCACAGGTGGCGAGGTGGGTCAGGGTCCGTCCTGCATGCAATTTGATGTCGGTGTCCATACATACACCGAAGATGATAGTACTGTTGAGGCAAAGGCGGGGTTGTCAGGGGCCAAAACTGTGCCATCATTTGAGATCCCCCTCTTAGCCACCCCAACCCCGCACACAGTTTCAGTGCCTATACATACCCCATCACTAGTGGCCATAGCAGAGGGACAGTTGGCGGTTGGTGGCAGTGCGCAGGAGAGTGTGGTATCCATGCCTACTGTGTCTGGATACAGCAGGCTTAGTTGGATGTCTGGCAGGGAACCACATAGGCAGATGTACCAGGGTGCTTGTGGTAGGGCCACTGGTCATCATGCTCCTGGCAGAAGCGCCACAACTGGTACCACCAGGCGCATGTTTCAGACTGTCATGGGGTGCAGGCACATATAGAACTGTATGTCAGAAAGGGCCTGAGGCTGCAGAGGGCTGCTCTCACATCTGCATGTGACAGCTTCCATGAACTGTCTGGTGCCCTCTGTGCTCTTACCCAGATCATGGATAGACAGTTTGGTGAGATGTTGGGCATCATCGACCATGGTTTGTCCATGCTTGAACGTGTGATGGGAGTGCGGTGATGGCCGAGTGGATGTAGGCCAGCAACACCAACAGCTGGTGGTCAATGTGGACATGTTAGAACACCAAGGTGCTCCCGTAGTGGCAGTACCAGCCCCAGCACTGCAGGGGGAGTGCTATCTACACCACACCACAGCAGTCCACATACACATGGCCCTGGCCAGTCCCAGGAGGGACCTGGTACCAGCAGACATCTGTCATTGTCAGAGGAGAGTAGCACATCGAGGCCTGTACCTGGACATGCCCATGGAACCCCTGGCAGGCACAGTCTGCGTGTCTGTGGCCAGAGGTGGTAAACTGCATACCCTGCCAGGTATGGTCTGCAGCTGTCCAAAAAACACCTGTATATGGCAGCCACATGTCAAAACTGTGTGCATGCATACCTACACACTATACGAACACACCTAGGGCACCCCCATACCTACACACACCACAATACTACACCCTGTTCAACTAATTACACCCCACACCCACACACATGGTATCAAATGTATGGCCCACCGTCGGTCTCTGGCAAACCAACAACACACACTGTGCATATGATGATACCTGTGCCACATCCCTGTCATCCATAACATTAATGCAGGGACAGGCTAATATGGGTCTGATACACACGGTGACTGTACTACAGTGTACCAATGTACTGCAGTGTAACATATCAGGAATAATGTTTGATGCATACATGTCAGGTAGTGTAGCTTTCCAGCAATGATGCATTATAGCTGTTAGTAACACTGGGTGATTGTGGTCTCCATAATGTTATCCATTTGTGTTGTAGGTGTATATGTGTCAGCAGGAAGATTGTCTGCAGTCATATTCCATAATGGGTATAGCACAGTGGTGACACCATGGCTGTGACATATCTGGGGTACAGCTGAACACATGTCACAGGTTTGTATACAGTTATTGCCTATGCCACATGGACAGGTGACCCACTGGGACATGTACAATCAGCAACCTGATGTAGACCCATCCACATACATGCACATTCTTACTTGGCAACACTGGGGCTAGACCCCTACCTAGGTATACACCACACAGCATTTCAGGTGAGGTGTGTTCCAGGTCACATGTTACATGCAGAACACCTCCACACATGTACAGTATGGTAATGGGGGATGTAATGGTTGTATATGGACAATATATAGTGTGACATACCATCATATACACATTAACAGACACATAACTGGCAGACACACATCCGAGAGACCTGGGCCTATCAGTGCTAACTAACTTGTCTGTGTGTCCAATGTGTTACAGGTAGGCTGCACACAGCACATGCATAACTGAGCTGGATTGTGGTATCAGTTACCTGTATGGTTGATGGTGGCAGTGGTCACTATAAAGTGGTACATGGGACATATACCAGGTGTACCATGGTGTAATGACAGTGTGCACAACACCCACATCCCACAGTGGATATTGTACTCACTGGAACCCATGATGACACTCTGACATACCCGCCATCACACATTGCCCACAACTGCGATATAAACCATTGTATATCCCAACAGTGGTACTACAGGGATATGCATCTAATGCACATGCCACAGGCATAGTAGGGTGTTGCATTATCATGCCTCACCTATGGGAAGCAACAACACTATCCATACTACTGTGTGGCAATATGTATTGTAATAGGAGTATGTGGCATCGGAATGCTGTACCCTATAAATATGCACATATGCACACATGCACACACTTGCCAGATCCCAATAGGTATCCCATGAATATCGAGCCATTTGTCCAAAGCTGTTGTGCTGGTATTGCAAGGCCCATGTAGCCATTAGGGAGAGGAGCATAACAGGGTATATGTAATGCCCGAAACAGCAGCACCCACATCTGACTATGGCAATGGGTGTTGCAGAGGTTGGGAAGGCTCTCATGGTATTCCCAGCTACAGGTGTACTAACACACAAACACTGCTATCCTCAGTAATGCACAGGTACACATGTGTCAGTACTGGGGTGCATCACTGCAAGTGGTCATAGTTGTGTACCTGGCTATTGTCCATGGAGAAATGGGTTGTATAGGGGATGTGTGTACAGTGGTATCATGCCACCTGCCATGTGCCAGCAGGCAATCTATCAACAGACACCACTGTGGTGACCTTCAGGGTGAGAGTGACATGCATCAGCCAATCCTCTGGGTGCCTCCTGCAAATGGCCACTGAGGTGATCCAGTTGACATGTATGCCACATGTAGTACAAGCCATGGTTAGTGTCTGTGATGGAGACCTGCACTCAAGCATGTTTGGTTGACTGTGGTAGAGTTGTTGAGGTACCAGTGGCATGTGGTGCGTACAAGGTGTTGTCTCCTATATGTGCCAGTTATAACACAGCTGGGCAGATATGTTAGTGTCAGTCAGGCATAGGTTACCTGTACATATCCAAGCCTGATACCTGCCATCTACACATCTGTACAGGGACTGACAGACATCAGCTTGGCAAGTAGCTATGCAGTAGATGAATGTGATGTCAGACAGATGTTTGACACCAATATGTATGCCATTGCTACATGTTGGAAGCCCTCACTGACATGTGATGTACAGATGGTACTCTACAGTTACATTCCACATATCAGATCATTATCCAGTAGGGGATATATACTATGACACAGCTCACACACCAGGAACATGACAGTGAGGTCTCAGAGTCCAGCTATGCCTGCAGGTGTGCTTGTTCTCACTACTACATTTAGCACTCTACTCTTGCCTGGGAAAGCACTGTCAACAGTAGTACCACCATGATACACTACATGCCAGTGTGACAGCATGTAACCTGGGTTACCACCCTTGTATGTAACACATTCACATGGATAGCAGGGCTTTACAGGTCTTATATACTTGTGTGTCCCAGACATGACACTCGCCCCGCTTGCTACTGTAATGACAGCACATATATGGATGTATTGTACATGGCATTACATACACTTATTACAGGCATCATTACCCTGCTATGTTATCAGACTGGGATGTGAGCACTGGTTACTAGGGCTGAGCCATGCTTAGCAGGTGTCAGCATTGCTGCAATGTAACAGCTAAGCAGATTTGTGCACTGGTAAGTGAAGCCTACACGGTGTAAGAGCCCGTATGTTTAACCATAGCTTAGTACCCACTTAGCTTCATGCAAACCCACACACAATACAGGATGCAACTGCTTTGTCAGAAATACACAGCAGTTATGGTGGCCTTGCAGCAGTATGTCTTGCAAATAACTGGACATAGCACACTGGGTAATTACACTAGGCTGCTAGGCATGTCACACAGCACTGTGCAAACTACAGGTAGACTGCCACAACACTGGACTAGATTTTGTATGGGGGAATACACATATACCTGCAGTTATAGCAGGCTCTACATGCATGTCACAGCACAGAGTAACAGACAGCTATGAGAAAGTGCATACCCACAACCAATGTGAACACAGCCACAGCCACATATGGTACACAAGCTTAATATGACACTAGATAGACTGTCTGATAAACACCATCCTCATATGTGCCACTCACACACTAACCCTACATACACAAGTTCATGACACAGTGTGGTCCGATGCCTGTCTGTGGTATGGGACATGTATGCCACATGTAGTACAAGCCATGGTTAGTGTCTGTGATGGAGACCTGCACCCAAGCATGTTTGGTTGACTGTGGTGGTAGTGTTGTTGAGGTACCCGTGGCATGTGGTGCGTACAGGGTGTTGTTTCCTATATGTGCCAGTTAAAACACAGCTGGGCAGATATGTTAGTGTCAGTCAGGCATAGGTTACCTGTACATATCCAAGCCTGATACCTGCCATCTGCACATCTGTACAGGGACTGACAGACATCAGCTTGGCAAGTAGCTATGCAGTAGGATGAATGTGTTGAAAGATAGACGTTTGGCACCAATATGTACGCCATTACTACATGTTGGAAGCCCTCACTGACATGTGATGTACAGATGGTAGTCTACAGTTACATTCCACATATCGGATCATTATCCAGTAGGGGATATATACTATGACACAGCTCACACACCAGGAACATGACAGTGAGGTCTCAGAGTCCAGCTATGCCTGCAGGTGTGCTTGTTCTCAGTACTACATTTAGCACTCTACTCTTGCCTGGGAAAGCACTGTCAACAGTAGTACCACCATGATACACTACATGCCAGTGTGACAGCATGTGACCTGGGTTACCACCCTTGTATGTAACACATTCACATGGATAGCAGTGCTGTACAGGTCTTATATACTTGTGTGTCCCAGACATGACACTCACACCCCTTGCTACTGTAATGACAGCACATAGATGGATGTATTGTACATGGCATTACATACACTTATTACAGACGTCATTACCCTGCTATGTTATCAGACTGGGATGTAAGCACTGGTTACTAGGGCTGAGCCATGCTTAGCAGGTGTCAGCATTGCTGCAATGTAACAGCTAAGCAGATTTGCGCACTGGTAAGTGAAGCCTACACGGTGTAAGAGCCTGTATGTTTAACCATAGCTTAGCACCGCTTAGCTTCATGCAAACCCACACACAGTACAGGATGCCACTGCTTTGTCAGAAATGCACAGCAGTTATGGTGGCCTTGCAGCAGTATGTCTTGCAAATAACTTGATATAACAGCACACTGGGTAATTACACTAGGCTGCTAGGCATGTCACACAGCACTGTGCAAACTACAGGTAGACTGTCACAACAATGGACTACATTTTGTATGGGGGAATACACATATACCTGCAGTTATAGCAGGCTCTACATGCATGTCACAGCACAGAGTAACAGGCAGCTGTGAGAAAGTGCACACCCACAACCAATGTGAACACAGCCACAGCCACATATGGTATGCAAGCTTAATATGACACTATATAGACTGTTTGATAAACACCATCCTCATATGTGCCACTCACACACTAACCCTACATACACTAGTTCATGACACAGTGTGGTCCGATGCCTGTCTGTGGTATTGGACACATGTGTGTCTGACCCTACAGACATGTGAGCCAATAGGGTACCATACACTGGAGCAGCATGTAACATCAGATAGAACAGGACCAAGAACAATGGCATCTACTACAGTCTGTGCACAGCCCAAGGTATGTATGCACAATACACATACTGTCAACAATCACCATAAGTACACAAACCCCAGTACTATATGCACAACTGCAGAATGCCAAAGTTATGTCCTATACTATAGATAACATGTCTAGCAGTCTAATATCTGACTGGCTTGATATCAGGTATGATGTCAATAAATAATGGTGCATAGAACATATGCATCTCTTACTGCATGACATGTGTGCAAAGGTTGACAGACTTGTGGCTGGAGCTACAAACACTGGCCCAGTATTGGCATGTTGCTGTGATAACCTCATACATTTACTGTCGTACCAGGGTTTGTTTTGGCAAATATCCTATGAGGGATATGAAGTCAGTGACTCTCATAGCTGTCACCATGTACTGACTGCAATCCTCACACTATGCTTCTGCAGTTCTCAGACAGGTATTCTGTGAGTAACACAAGAAACAAAAGGCTCCACACACTGCCCAGTCTGCAGAGAACACTACAGATGGGAGTTTCCTCAAACACCTAACCCTGTCATGACAGGTATTAAATCAGTTAAACCAACCATACACACACACACACACACACACACACACACACACACACACACACACACACACACACACACACACACACACACACACACACACACACACACACACCATGTTAAACCAACATTATTCCAAATGCAGAGGAGCAGCACTTACATTCTGTAGTCATGTCTGGCACATCCCCCTCCTGTCTGTTGGCCTTTTTCCACAATGTATATTGTAAGACGTAAATCCCAATACCATCTGTGATGCTGTTTGTCAAACACAAAATTTAGGTCCTGATCATAGTGAATGAGAAGGCCCAACACCAACATGATGTTCTTAGATATTGGAGTGTGTTTCCATGCAATTGGTTATGGGAATGTTACCACAGTTGTTCCGCATGCAATCAGCTAGAGGGGGACTGCAATTCATGCAGAGGCCATAAGCTGATCATGAGCATCACTTACAAAACACAAGCTGCTGCCTAAGCAAACCAGGTGTACCTCTTCACATCCACCAGAGAGGGAGGGAGAGAGACAGAAAGAGACAAAGTAAGTCAGGGAGGGGGTGGGAGAGTGAAACCTAAGCATGTTTGTGTCACACACCTACCAGCACAGGGTTCAAACCCCTGACTGACTATGTATTATTATCACATGTCTATGCAGTTATTGCATACGCCACATAGCGTACATGTTGGTGAGCTGTGCAAAGGTATATCTGATGGTGAGTGACATCTGCAATAGTGATATAGTAGCAATAAGGTAGGTGTAGTACATGTGTCTGCCCACATGAACAGATGTCAACGTCAACACAGCCACACTCTCTCAGGGACTCACACACACTGACACACTTGGCAGGGTCAGGAATGCACTTCCTAACTAGCTAGTTTGCCGCAATACAATAATGTGCAGGCATCACATGCACCACAGGGGTATCCAGATGTTATATGGGCAAAGGGTATGTGAATGTGTCTGACATCAGACAGCATGCTTCAGTAGGCCAATGGGAGTTGTAGTGAGTGTGAATGTGGTCGAAAGCATCATACTCCACACACACACAAACACAGGGTGCCAGTACTGACATGCATGGGTGCTTTGCTTCATGGGTGTGTAATGGTTCACTCTGCCAGAAGGCTATACAAGGTTAGCTGAAGGGCATACCTTGGCATCAGACCTCATGATAATGGTCTGCAGTGTGGCTCAGGAGTGTGTTGTCTGGATTGGCACACACAGGTGGGTATTGTATTCACCAGACAGTCACCTGGGATACTATTGTGTATGGCCAGTGCTGTGCAATGCTTGCCGTGCATGTGTTCTATAGTCCATGACATGGACGGTGTCTGGGATGTGCACACGTCCCACATGCATGTTCAGTGACATGTGGAACTGTACCTGGGGTGTCTGGCCCATGCTGTGTACACAGATTGTTATCATCAGATGTGCCAGTCCTGGCCTCATGTGGTGTGCACTGGTAATGGACACCAGGTTGATCCTGCACCTACATTGATAGCATGATACAGGTATTCCTTGGTGTCAGTGGCATCTGTCCATACAGGACATGTGTTTAAGGCATGGTATGTCCTTTGTGGGTCACATTTGATGGCACCACAGTTGTTGCAGGCATCCAGTGGGGAACATAGTGAAGGCACACTGCCTGCAATTATGTGCCGATTATAGTGATGGGACAAGGTGCCATTCCCTCTGTTGTTCACTGCAATCACACCATGGTTACTATATGCAGGGTACTGCCAACATAGCAGTTGTTGCCTAGGCAAATGTGTTTGTGTATGAGACATGGATTGAGAGTGTTCTCTGGGTAATACAAGGGTTGCTTACTTTGTTTGCCAGGCCTTGATGTCACATGTAGGGGTATGGATTGTCACCCCAGCCTCTTGGCTATTTGACATCTGTTATCCTTGTAAGGTGGATATTGTGAGATATAATAGGCTCACCATATAAGAAATTTGCAACACCCACTCCCAAATGAGTCCAGTTGTTACACAGTCACAGCCAACTCCTCACAGGATATGAATGACAAACACAGACACACACACACAGTTGCTATGTCTGGGATTAAAACTCCTACCTAGCTAGTGCATCATACTACAGCATTACACAGTTATAGGATGCACCACGGAGATTACTGCACTACTCTTTCCCCAAAGGTGTATTTCACTGTGAATGACATCAGCAGGCTTGCCAAAGATGGGCAATGGAGGGTGTAGTGACTGTGAATGGCCTCAAAAGCACTGCTCCCTTCACAGACAAACACCCACACATGCCATGTCTGGGAATAGAACCCCTACTGAACTACTATATCACACTACAGCATTACGCTGTTATAGGATGCTACACAGAAATTACTGGACTACTCCTTCCCCAATGGTGCATTTCACTGAGAATGACATCAGCAGGCCTGCCAAAGAAGGGCAATGGAGGCTGTTGTGACTGTGAATAGCCTCAAAAGCATTGCTCCCTACAAAGACAAATAAACACACACATCCACACCTGCCATGTCTGGGAATAGAACTCCTACTGAACTAGTTTATCACACTACAGCATTGCACAGTTATAGGTCCACACCACAGAGATTACTGGGCTATTCTTTCCCCAAAGGTGTATTTCGAAGTGTATGACATCAGCAGGCTTGCCAAAGTAGGGCATTTGAATTGTAGTGAGCGTGACTAGCCTAAAAAGCATTGTTTCCTACACAGACAGACAGACACACACACACACACACACACACACACACACACACACACACACACACACACACACACACACACACAGTTGCCATGTCTGGGATTAGAGCTCCTATCTAACTAGTTTATCACACTACAGCATTATGCATTTATAGGATGTGCCACAGAGACTACTGGGCTACTCCTTTCCCAAAGGTGTATTTCAAAGTGAATGACATCAGCAGGCTTGCCAAAGTAGGGCATTAGTGAGTGTGACTAGCCTAAAAAGCATTGTCCCCTACAAAGACAGACACACACACAATTGCCATGTCTGGGATTAGAACTCCTACCTAACTAGTTTATCACACTACAGCATTATACAGTTATAGGATGCACCACATGGACTACTGGGCTACTCTTTTCCCAAAGGTGTATTTCAATGTGAATGACATCAGCAGACTTGCCAAAATAGGGCATTTAAATTATAGTGAGTGTGACTAGCCTAAAAAGCATTGTTCCCTACACAGACACACATAAACACACACGCACACACACACACACACACACACACACATTTGCCATGTCTGGGATTAAAACTCCCACCTAACTAGTTTATCACACTACAGCCTTACACACTTATATGATGTGCCACAGAGATTACTGGGCTACTCCTTCCCCAAAGGTGTATTTCAAAGTGAATGACATCAGCAGGCTTGCCAAAGTAGGGCATGTGGATTGTAGTGGGTGTGACTAGCCTAAAAAGCATTGCTCCCTACACTGACAAACACAAACACACAGTTGCCATGTCTGGGATTAGAACTCCTACCTAACTAATTTATCACACTACAGCATTACACAGTCATAGGACGTGTCACAGAAATAACTGGGCTACTCTTTCCCCAAATATGTATTTCAAAGTGAATGACATCAGCAGGCTCGCCATAGTAGGGCTATGGTAAGGCAGTGTGTGTGCTTGGGCCATAACCCATTCATCTAGAGGTAGAAACGCCACACTCAGGCACACACAGGTTTATATTCCGCAGGTATGTGTATACAACTGCTTGGTGACTACTGCCTTGTACAGTCATGTTGCACAGTTAGCAATAGCACCACAGAGTCTATAATGCTGAGGGATAGCAGTGGCTAATTTCTACCATGAGTGACATTTACACATCATGTGGTTGTAGCCATTTGTCTGCGTGCTGGGTGGGACAAGCCTCATGATGAAAGGCTCTTTGTCACTTTCACTCTCTTCCACACACCTATGTATGTGTACATTTGGCATATTAGAGTGTGTTGTCATTGGATATATGTGTGCATTCCTCTCCAATGTGTATGCAAAGCATGGCTGGTGCATACTGAGGAGTGTAAGCACTAACATCTGCAACTGTCAGATATGTATGGTCCACTGTTGTTGCCAGACATGGGCTTCATTTGTTTATATTTGTTTAAGTGTGTGAGCATGTCCAGTATTACCTTTCAGTATGTTGTTGTCTGACATTGCCTTCATTTCTCTAAGTGTGGGAGCATGCCTAGTATGCCCTTCTGTATTGCATGTGTGGATCCATTCCAGGTAGATTGTACTCCAGTGCAGACTTTTGTGTTCTACACCTACAGCTAGCAAACTGTTTCTGCAGGATATCTGTAGATCAGTTGGCAATATGGGGTCAAACTGGGCAAGGGATAGTGGGTACTGTAGGTAATTGTGTCTGTGCTGCTTCTGCTACATGGTACCGGTGTTAGCAGAGATATGCAGACATGTGTAGTGTTATACATTGTGATGTTTTATGTCCTCAAGTACTGTCAGGTAGACATTTTTGTTCGCAGTCATGTCCTGGGGAACACAGATTGAATACAGCTGTGTCCAGTATTGTTATGAAATGCCTACATATTCCTGCAAACTAATGCCATTCTGGAGGGGGAGCTGTAGACACTTGCTGCTGGGTCTGTGCAACTGGTTCAGCACCTGGGTACAGTGGTGGCAGAGGATCCCATACTTGTACATCCATCGACATGAAATTATGGCCTTATCTTGCTGTGGAAATACCTCACAGCTGTACAGATTCACACAGGTTACCCAGAGGCAGGGGTCATAAGTCAGGACACTATCCCTATTGTGGTGTATGGGCAGGTTTGTAGCCACCCATTTTTGTGTTGGCAGCCAGGGATAGTATGTGCACACGGCTGTGTTTTGGACTTTGCATATTCTATGCTGCCCATGCCCCCCCCCCCCCATTATTCTATCCTCTTCCATACATTATGTAAACATTCTCTGATACTTTCTCTATAGTTATCACCTCATCACAGCAGTGTATTGGTGTTGGTGAACAGTTCATGCAGTAAGACATGGTGGACATGTTACTGGGGTTTGTCCACATGGCCTTGCATATGGGCTCTGTGGACTGTTATGTTGTTATTTGGGAGTCCATGACATAACATACATTGGCAGTACGGGTGAGATGCAGGCCTTTGGCAGAAGACTGTAGGCCATTTGGTAGTGATGCAGGCCAGCTGTAGCAGGCCATTGCATTCTGTCAGTCCTACAGTACCAGACTGCCATACAGTATATTTTCCTGGGGTGACAGGGTTAGTGTGCTAGGTGTTCATGCCAATACTTTCTATCAGTATTGATCAGGTGGTGTGGATGCTGGCAGGGTGCTGCTTACAGCTGGGGACACACCTGCATGGGACATCTACATTGCATGCTACATTCTTTTGCTATTGCCATACACAGGTCTAGGTCATATTGTATGCATTCCAACAACAGGGATAAGACCGGAGACGTGTGACCACCTGTGGGTGGTGGTTGGGTGAGCTGGGTGCATGTATGCTATGGACACTACTTACATCTGACTCACGGATATGCATGGGGAATTCCACTTATGCTGGCTTTTGCAGGGACACCAGCTGTTTACCAATATGTCATTCCTATGACCTTTGTGATCTGCGAGTGTCTGGCCAGACAACATCAGTATTTCCTACTGCAAGGCCAGATAATGTGATGCACACCTGTATATACAAATACAAGATTGTGTCCATTTCACGGTTACACATTATACACTGTCTGTCTAGGGTACTTTTCCCTGTGTACTGCTTGTATATCTGGCCCAACACTCATGCCATGTCCATCTTTCAGATGGTGACACATATTACCTCCATACATTTACAATGGCTTACTGCTAGAATGTGCTATACTGCAGAGCATTGTGTTTGGCACTGCAGTTGTGAGGACTTGGCCCTGTCATCAGCAGTACTAGGCAATGGCCACCAGGTCAAACCTCACCATGCATACATATGGACCACTCTCACACAATATGAAGCACACACCAACCTAACACACACATACCTGCATATTGTACAAATGCTACAATCTATCCTGCTACCTTGGCCCCCTCAGGTCATCTGTGCTCCACTGGTATTATACATACACATACATGTCCACATCAGATTGGAGGGGGGCACACCTGACTGTTACTACATTTCTACATAGGATTGGGGGGTACACCTAACTGTTTCTACATTTCTACATAGGATTGGGGAGGGCACACCTGACTGTTACTACATTTCTACATAGGATGAGGGGGGCACACCTGGCTGTTTCTACATTTCTACATAGGATTGGGGAAGCACACCTGACTGTTTCTACATGTCTACATAGGATTGTGGGGGGCACACCTGACTGTTTCTATATTGCTACATAGGATTGGGGGCACATCTAACTGTTTCTACATGTCTACATAAGATTGGGGGGGCACAACTCACTGTTTCTACATTTCTACATAGGATTGGGGGCACACCTGACTGTTTCTATGTTTCTACATAAGATTGGGGGGCACACCTGACTGTTTCTGCATTTCTACATAGGATTGGGGGGCACACCTGACTGTTTCAACATTTCTACATAGGATTGGGGGGCACACCTGATTGTTTCTACATTTCTACATAGGATTGGGGGAGCACACCTGACTGTTTCTATGTTTCTACATAAGATTGGGGGGGGCACACCTGACTGTTTCTACATGTCTACATAGGATTGGGGGGCACAACTCACTGTTTCTACATTTCTACATAGGATTGGGGGCACACCTGACTGTTTCTACATTTCTACATAGGATTGGGGGGCACACCTGACTGTTTCTACATTTCTACATAGGATTGGGGGGCACACCTGACTGTATCTACATTTCTACATAGGATTAGGGGGGGTACACCTGACTGTTTTTACATTTCTACATAGGATTGGGGGGCACACCTGATTGTTTCTACACTTCTACATAGGATTGGGAAAGCACACCTGTCTGTTTCTACATGTCTACATAGGATTGTGGGGGGCACACCTGACTATTTCTACATTTCTACATAGGATTGGGGGGGGCACACCTGACTGTTTATACATTTCTACATAGGATGGGGGGCACACCTGATTGTTTCTACATTTCTACATAGGACTGGGGGAGCACACCTGACTGTTTCTATGTTTCTACATAGGACTGGGGGGGCACACCTGACTGTTTCTACATTTTAACATAGGATTGGGGGGCACACTTGACTGTTTCTACATGTCTACATAGGATTGGGGGGCACAACTCACTGTTTCTACATTTCTACATAGGATTGTGGGGCACATCTGACTGTTTCTACATTTCTACATAGGATCGGGGGGGCACACCTGACTCTTGTACATATTTGCTATGGCTGTACTGGTATGTCAGGTACTCCATTTCATTCTGTTTTGTAACCTATCATGCTGACTAGAGGCATATTAGTGTACTACAGGTCTTAAGTTTGATTGACCCACATATCAGTTTCTGACTGCTTACCTTTCAGAACTAACATCTCACTTCCTGGCCTGATGCAGTCTGTCTGTGTAGGCCTGGGGGGAGGTTACCCATAGCCATCATTCAGAGGCCTTAGCACAGCCTTTGTTTGTGTTTGTCTACACCTGTCCTGCTGGCTGAGACTGTTGTTGGGTATGTGAACCTCCCTGACTGGTATGTGTGTGTCATATGGACACACATGTGGCCCAGCACATTTCCTGTAGTGGGTTTTGTCATCATGTGTAGTACTGGCTACTAAGGTGACATCAGTATTTGTTACAGATCTCATGCTGCCACTATAGGTAACTATTATCTGCCGGCATCCCATTCAGCCACCCGATTCCCTTACATGCTCACATCCATGCCATATATACAAGTAATAAAACATACTACTCCATTCGGCAATTGGTAAAAAGAGTGACTTACCTTGTGGATGTGCCAGTATTGAGGATGGCACTGGAGGGCTGCCTAAATTGGATGCACATAGTACACTCCCTATACATGGTTGAGCACAGGTAGTGTCATGTTTGGCATCCCTTTTACTGTATGTGTGAGTCACAGAAAGGTGTCATTCCCTGGGTCCCTCCTGTGTCAGTGTATGTGCTATGCATTGCCTCTTTGCCATGGCCAGGGCATACTGGGCATGCCTCCTTCTGCCTACTGGGGAGGCTCAGGTTGTTCCTCCTCTGATTCACTCTGTGCCTGTGCAGGCCTTGGCAATGATGGGGAGCTGTGCGGCCTGCCCCGTGATGTTCCTGCTGCAGCTGTTTTTGCAGGATCATATTGTGTAGCATGGCACATATGATGACAATTTGAGTACATGTAGCTGGTGAGTACTGCAAGGCTCCACTGGATGTGTCCGGGCACCGGAACCATGACTTGAGCATCCCAAACACATGCTCTTTTATAATTTTGGTCTGTGCATGTGCCTCATTATGGAGTTCTTGTTCGGGTGTGTGTGCATTGTTGATGGGTGTCATCAGCCAGGGCTCCAGTGCGTAACCAACAACCCCCACTAGGTGACCATAAGGGATGTCCCCAATGGCAAATCTCTGGTACAGCTGTGTCAGATGCCAGATGTGGGAATTGTGATAGCTTCCAGGGCAGCCAGCACACACGTTCATTATAATGCCCTGGGCATCACACACAACCTGGCAGTTGATGGAGGGGAAGCCCTTGCGGTTGATATAGACCCTAACCCACTCACCGGGTGGTGCTTTGATGCATATGTGCATGTAGTCTATAGCACTCACTACCTCAGGTTATTCTGCTATTTGCTGGAAGAGATGCATATTGCTGGCCAACACCTCATGAGTATTGGGGAAATATACGTGCTCACAGGCATGTGCTGACATGACATCCAGGAACTGGTGGAGTACCCTGGATGCTGATGCCTGTGAGATCCCCATGATATCCCCAGTTGGCCTTTGGAAGTTACCTGTGGCTAGTATTCTTAGGCCTACACATACCTTGGTATCCACTGGGATGGGTTCCCCTCTGTTAGTTCTGTGTCAGGCGTGGCCAGCACTGCTCAACAATTTGCTGTAGGAGATCCCTGTCTACCCTATAGTGCTCCACTATCTCCAACTCATATAGCCCCTGATAGGTTACCGTGGGTCTGTACACTCTTCTATGTCTCCTCACTGTGGGTTGGTCGACAGCATTCTCATCCTCACCACCCTCAGCCTCTTCTACATGTTGATGTATGAAAGCTACTGCAGTCCCTATCATTTTGTTGTTTTCCTTTGTTAAAATTTCTTTGCTTATATACACCGGTGGTGTACATTATGTGGGAAAAAACAGAGGGAAAGGTGTTTACATAGTTTATAGTTGTGTTCTGGGCTGGGCTGGTCTGCTGCCTGTGTAATTGGCTGATTGTGATAAATTTCACCTTCCAGCTTTACAAGTTCTCCTTGATTACCTTCCTACTACTGTTTTCCCTACCCATTGCCTTCCTCTTTAAGCCCTGGGACATGCCGTGCAAACACAGTGCTCAAATGTACACAGAGCTGCTATTTCCTGGTTTACTTTTTTTTCCCTTTAAGACCCGCTGAGTGGCGTACACACCCACTTAGGCAGTGTAAAGAGTGCTAGGCAGCCTCAGACACACCCCCTTGCTTAGCTCTGCTAAGCTAAGGGCAAACCCAAGCCACAGTGATCCAATCCATTACAGTATGCCTGACACACACCCCGATGATGTCAGCTAACTCCTAGGCTTGCACCAAGCTATTCCTGCACTTACACTGTTGGGTGCTGACTAGCATTGAGCGGAAATCTGGGATTCAGTATCATTCCCCTCATTTGCATAAGATTGCCTGCTGATGCATAGTTACAGGTCCCATACTGAGCCTCCCCCTTGTCTTCTGCCTGCCATTGAGTATAATGTCAAAATAGTGATTTTGGTTAAAATGTTTATTTCAGGTTATTTTTTTTTATTTTTCGCCCGATCCCGTTTGCACACCGCTGCCCTATGCTTAAACAGCCGAAATCAGCTAAAAAAAATTTTTTTTTTAACTGTTTTCTATGTCAATGGCCATATGTTTGGCCATTGGCATGCTTTACACATTATATACACCCTTTGTTTGAAGCTGTAATGGCTCCATCTTGTAGTTTGCAGAAATGTACTCGGTTACTAACTGAGTACATTTCTGCAGATTACACTAGTCCTGCACGGCCGGCTGCCAGATTCTTGGTTCAAAAATTCACCATATTTGCATGGTTTTCACCTGCAAATGGGGTGTTTGCGTACTGGAGCTGCATCCGTGCAGGAATAGTGCAAGAACACTCATTCATGTCCCTGCAGCTTATTCCTGGATCGCACGGCGGACATATTGCCTGCTGAAGCTCCTGCACTGTTCCTGCACACCGTACAGGGCTTGCTGAATCCAAGGGTTGGACAAGTGAAGAAGCAGTTATCCACAACATGGCAGTAACTAATAGGCCAAGGTGTTTCAAACCCAGGTAAGCATCTTGTGTTATGCCATCATTTCTCTTGCCACATTGAAGGCCTGTTAACTCTTACATCCAAATCAATTCAGGTTATTCTGAAGTAGCATCTGTAATTCTTGTATCTCAGTTATGGCATGTTCTGAAATCTAGAGAACTGTAGCACAGCTTCTGCAATGTTTTGCCACTTGTACATTTTACTTTTGTTAGTTACTTGCCCACTACAACAAATGTAATCTTTGAAGAACTTATGGTTATGGTCTGTTTGATATAAGACCATACTTTTTAGCCTTTCTAGGACCCTTTAATATCACTGGGTGCTTTCCACCCTTCCATCAGCAGAATAATTTCTTGGGAACTTTTATGTTAAGAATTCATTCTTCTGGTTTCTTGTTCATATTCTCCATTATCCAGAAACACATTACAGTATAAGAAAATAAAATAAAAATAAAAACAACATAAATACATAAATAAACATCGTACAAAAAAACTAAAACAAACAAAAAAAAGTTTCAATGACAACAGAAAGAGAAGCGGTAATAATATAAACAGAATATAAACAGAATAAAGGTATCAATGAATACTGAACCCAAAGGCTTATTAATGTCAAAAGTAAAAAGATGCAAAGGATATTTCAAATATATAGGTCTTAACATTTCTCTCAAAACTAGCTGAAGTAGGAGCATTTCACAGCCTACTAAACAGATGCCAATTATAAACAACATAATGCCTAAATTCCAAAGAACCAGAAGATTCTAAATTATAAAATGATACGACTAAGAGTCCTTGCAATGCAGAATGTAAAGGTCTGACAGGCTTATATCACAAAGGATGCCCTTAAATGTAAGGCTGACTCAAGCCATGAAAAAGTAAACAAAACAAAATAAGGACCTTATAAATTATCCGCTGCTTTATGTGTAGCCCATGCATACTATACAGGACCAGTAAAATATGATGGAATTTAAAAACCCCAACCTATAGTTGAGTTTTGGTGTTTTGCACTAGTTCAGAGTCTGTCAGCCTAGGTATAAGGTACAGTAGTAGTCCAGATGTACAGAGACCTGTGCATGTACTTCACTGAGAAGATCATCAGTTGAAATTAAGTGCTAGATCAGGATGACTGCCTTTCAGTCTGAACCATACCTCTCAATGTACAGATGTTTGCAGAATGTCCAGATTTTTGCCTCATATGTTTGGTCTGCTTTTCATAAAATTGTGGTTTTCTAGCAAATCATTGAAGATTTAATTCAGAAAATAATGACGTATTTGAGTTTCAGACTTCATACCCTTCAGAAAATTTGTGGTAATACAAAACCTGTCATTATATCCACTTTCTAAACTTGTAAGAACAATAGTTAAACATTTCCCTATTTTTGGGCCTTTGTCTCCCCCCATTATTTATGGCTTTGTGCAGAATTTTTTTTTGCTCTAAGAGGCTGAGAAGTATGATGGAAGCACAATGACTTGACAAAAGATGTAATTTGATTAATATTAATTTTTAAGAACTTCTTAGAACACAATTCTCTTCCCATTTGCACATATACATGTAGCATTGTGATATCTGAGAATGTTTTACTCACACTTGGGATATAAAAATATCTTCTGTTGTTGACACAAGATACTGTATTTTTTTCTCTCCATTTTGCATGCACTATAGCTGCTCATAGCTGGTCGGCTGTACCATTCTACCTTCAATCTCTGTGGCACTGCCAGGAGCACTGCAATGGTGGGGCAGGCAGGGGAGTGGAACAGGGACACAGAAGGACCACATACACTGTCCTGTATGCCTGTGGCTTTTGTATGTCTCAAATTATGTAAATGTTCATCAGTGCACATAACTTCTGTTAGCTCCAGCCTCTACTTCAGGATAGATGCTCGAATGGCAATCTTCCATGCAACTATTGCACTGTCCTTCTCAATGGGAATGTGTCATATTGCAGTCAATGACTCCTCCTTGTCTCCTTGCCAAAACCACTAATTTCCACCACACCACTTGGTTCCTGCATCACCACAGCTGCTAGTCAAACTCAGGCTGGTGGGGTTGTAAGCAGGGCTACATCCTGAGGCTTTCCTTACTTCTAAGCATGTACAATGACATAGTGGTTTACCTTTGCTCATCATCTCTATTATGTCTTAACTTTAGTCTGTTATTTTAGTGCAGATAATTAAATCAATGAGACATTAACAAACATTGTTCTGTAGTCCTGGGTTTGATTCCCTGAGGTTCCTTGTGTCTTCTGTGTATCTCTGAGGTGGTCATTTCACTAGACAATATTCCTGGATCATCTTTGAAAACAGGGACTTATGCCCAGTAGGTTTGTCTGGGTAGAAAATAAAATGCATTAGAAAATTAAGCACTGTGAGTCTGGATCAGTCATTGCTCTTTACTTCAAACATCATAACACCTAACAGAATATGCAGTCCATTTTGTATTATAAGTATTTATGTATGTTTATTGTTTATTTGCCTTCATTCTGTTACTTTTCTTTTGCCTTGACAAACAGTTTTAGCCTCTGTCAGGAAATATGGACCTTCCCTTTGAAGTACATTATTACTGTTCTTAGCTAATA
>NC_056741.1:1576847865-1576877865 GCF_019279795.1 Protopterus annectens | reverse complement strand
GGCTGTTGCTTAGATCGTGATACAGCAGGGATAAGGGATTATTCCCTTTTTCCCACTGAAGTGCGATCTCAGAATGAGAATATAAAAGTAGGCACTCCCTTCATGTTGGCTGCAGGGGGTGCTTGCCCCTCTGCATATATGTGGATAATATTATGTGCTTTTTATTTATTTTTATTTTTTTATTTCAGTTAAGTTGTTTTTCGAGAAAGTGCATTTCGGTAAAAGTGCACTTTTGTGAAAAACAGCTCACGTTTTTACATTTTGTTGAAACGTAATTCAGATGGGTCAAAGTAGATTCATATGCATACACACTCACATGTGGAACACAGTCTCTACAATTTTGTTTAAAAGTTGCATTTCACAGCCAGACTACTAGCACTGTTCAGGCTATGAGATTTAAAACATTATTTGTTAAAGGTAAACTTTTCTGGTCTTGTTAATCAAATACCAGATTTTTTGGTTGCAAGTGCAAACTTTTGTAATTTGTTCATATAGTATGTTATGAATAATCTTAAAATTATAGTGACTAGTAGAGTGAGAAATACAACTGAAATCAGTATTTTTTCCTATAAAACTTGGTGTGTAATTATCCAGCATTTCGAAGAATGTTATGCTTTGGATATCCAGTTTGATCAAAATTAGGTCCAAAAATTAATAATAATTTAAAACTAGAAGTTTCCATTTTCTCAGGAAAATGGCAATGAGCATTAGTGCTGTCTGCCTGCACAAGAAATATATTATCAATAGATCTACAATATTTGACTGTATTATATAGGCATCCTTATTTCCAATATGCCATGTATGAAACTGGTATAATTATAGACTACAGAAACCCTCATAGCTATTCCACTCTACCAAAAATAAATGATATTACATTTTAAGATAAGCATAAAGTTCAAACTGTCTCAGAAGTAAACATTTTCAAAATCAAAGCACAAACGTAGCATCTCACACATGATCATGCGGTTTTGTGATAAGAAGACCTGTGACGGCATGTAATGCAAACAATCACACAACCTGTGTGTCTACATTTTTTTACTTAAAAAGTCACTGCTCTCCTTAACGTAGGCTTTAACCAAAGGCATGCACTTCAGAAACAAAATATCTGAAAACATACAGGCATTGGTTCTATCATGTCATAAAACAGTAGTTGCAAATGATGGATTTGACAAGCTGATATCCATTTTGGGTACATCAAAAAGCAACAAGCAAGAAAAAAAACAAATGCAGTATATGTGCCATTTCCCCCATTGTGCAATAGATCACATCCAGCTTTATGCATATGCCTTATGCTTCCTGACATCACAGTGCAGCAAACAGAAAAACAGTACACTGAGAAAGTCAGCATTACACCTCTTTAAGCAATGCACCCTGCATCTCCTACATTGGACTCAAAGACCACAGCAGCACAGAGCTGATGGAAGAATCAGAGACTTCAAGCTTGTATTTAGTGCATGTATGTATGTATATGTGTGTGTGTGTGTGTGTGTGTGTGTGTGTGTGTGTGTGTGTGTGTGTGTGTGTGTGTGTGTATGTATATATATATATAAAACAGTATTGTTTCAAGTATTACTATGCAATAAAATGATATTCCTTTTGTTGATCAATATGTCTGTCTATACCTTTAAGAAGCTATCCAAAGGCTTGCGCAAGAGTATAAATACTGAGCACTTGTGAACCTGACTGCCATATTGTAGTTAGCTGTTGAGATATACATGTATGTATGTATGTGAGTTGTGTTTGTTAGTTAGTTCATTCATATTTAAAGATTCTGCTACCCATCCTGATATGTTTGCATATATTAAAGCATCTGAACGAAACCCTATGCCTTCTTATTATTTGTAATAGAGACGAACGAGCGACATGGTGTCAGGAGCAGCATGTCTAAAGAACATGGTACCAGAAGCAGCATAGCTAAAATGGCCTGAAGTCAGAACTGGCATACTAAAGGGGCATCAGTTTAAAACAGCTTGGCGAAAATGATTTAAGGCACTTATCCAGATGCTGGTGGAATATAAACAAGTGGATCATCCTAAAAGGGGAAAAACTTTGCAAAACAGGTGAGAAACGAATTTTAAGTATAAAACTTGTTCAGCACAATTTCTTAATCACATACTATGAAACGAGGCATACAGAACATTCTAAATATTTTTTTGCATAAACAAATATGTATGATATTGATAAAAACATTCCAATTACTATGGAAAATGTTTAAAATAAAGTCCGATTGGATTGCATAAAACAAATAAAATAAACCGAACGACTGCATTTTCACGAAGCATATGTATTTTCATATTAACAAAGATATCTGAGTCTTCAGAAGTGTATAAAGTGTTTGCATGTTTGTGCAGTGTTACAGTAAAGCTATTTCACAGAGTACAGCCATTACAAGGTATATTTCACAGAATATAGCCATTACAGAGCATATTTCACAAAGTAAAGTATTTTGAAGACTTTATTGTGCATTTGAATGTTGTTATAAGCTCACAGAATAGTTTGTTCATACATAATTACAAGGGCCATATTTCAGTGTGTTTGTGTATACTTTGTGGGCATGGCAGATGGAGTTTGAAAGTCCGGTGGACTTGTGTTTGATAGTGATATTGCTGGGAATTGGAGAGTTTTTGAGCAAGAGTACAACATTTTCATACAGGCTACATTTTCTGATAAAGATGACCGTACAAAGGCATTTATTCTATTTAATTTAGCTGGATCAAAAGGTATAGAAAAGGGGTGCACCTCTGTGTATGCACCTGCTATTTATGCTACAGAGGGGGAAACCATCATACTGTTGTACAGGCTGAGTCAAGAGAAGACCCTGAGTGCTTAAAATGTAAATTTAGAGAAATATGTAAATCCCAGACAAATGTTACAATGGAAAGGCACTTATTTTACACAAGGGATCAAAAGCCTGGTGAAATGTTTGCAGCATATATAACTGACCTGAGAAATAAATCTAAAACGTGCAGATTTAGTGAGTTAAGAGATGAGATGATAAAGGACAGACTTGTGTGTAGTATAAAAGATGATGCTGTGAGAAAGATTTTGCTTCGTGACAGTGATTTTGAATAAGGCTATTGAGATTTGTCAGATATACACGCTTACAGGAAAGCACACAAATATGCTTACAATTGAGAGCAGCTCTAGAAGGCACAGTGATAAAACACAGGTTGATAGTATGCAGCACATGGTTAAAAGAAACAGGCCCAAGCACATGGCCACTGTAACCCCTGCAGCACTCACTGGTAAACCCCAGAACTTTCTATCAAATTCCAGACTTTGCACAGTTTCAATGAAGCACAAGATTGAGTCAGTACACTCAAAGCATGGGTCCCCACCCACTTTCATTGTCACCTGTCGCAATTGTGGCAGTAATCATGAATATAAAAGGGAAAAGCTTTTGGTCAACAATGCCACAAATGTAATAAATGGAATCACTTCAAAAGAGTTTGTTAATCAAAAGGCCCACACTCTTTTATTATAAAGGAACATTTTAAGAAACAAGTTGATCAGTTAGACTGTGACAAGCCTACTCTTTATGTTGATGGTGTGTCAGTGCTTCATAAAATGGTCAATGCAGTAGATTTAAGGGGTAAGAACAAAGCATTTTGCACTGTTCAGATAAATGGCAAACCCATAGAGCTCAAAGTTGATACAAGTTCCATATACAATGTTATATCTGCAAAAACATTTGCTAGAGCATGTAAAGGTGAAAGGCTTCATTTGGCAAGGTGTGCAAAACTTGTTGCTTATGGAGGTGAAGAAATTCAAACTGAAGGCTGAGCAGTGCTTTCATGTTACTTCCAGCAGAGTAGAAGAAGCTGACTTATTATTTCATGTGGAGGCATGTTCAGTCATTATTAGGGCTGAAAGACTCTTGGAAAATGAGACCAATTTCATTTAATAAGGAAGTTCATCATGTTAGCTTAAAAGGCCACTGCCCTAATTTTGACCAGCACATTTTTACTACCTATGCTGATCTTTTTCAAGACAAACTAGGCAAACTTCCAGTTGTGTACTCCATGAAGTTAGAACCAGAGGTCAGTCCAGCTACCAGGCCAGCACGTAAAATTCCAGTACCCATGCAGGACAGAGTCAAAGCCGAGTTAGATAAAAATGGTACAACAAGGTGTAATTTGTCCAGTGGAAACTCCAACTGAATGGGTATCTTCCATGGTTGTAGCTCATAAGAAAAGGTCAGATGACATCAGAATATGCGTTGATGCAAGAGATTTGAACAAAGCACTAAAAAGACCTCATCATCCAATGTGCACAGTTGAAGAAGTCACAGCCTTGATGCCAAATGCTACTATTTTTTCTGTCATAGATGCAAAGAGTTCATTTTGGCAAATTCAGCTTGACAAAAAATTCTCATTGCTCACTACATTCAGTACTCCTTTTGGCAGGTACAGATTTTTCAGAATGCCATTTGGGATAAATTCTACAAGTAAAGTCTTTCAGTGTGCAATGGAGCAAATTTTTTCTGGGTATCCTTGTGCTAATATAGTAGACAACATACTGGTAAGAGGTCATGATGAAGCCGAGCATGACAGAAACCTCAGCAAAGTTTGAGAAAGGGCAAATCAAGTGAATCTTAAGCTCAATGCACAGAAATGCAAATTCAGGCTACAAGAAGTTCCTTACATTGGTCATTTATTTACGAGTACAGGCCTATGAACAGATCTTTCAAAGCAAACAGCCATTCTTGAGATATCAGCTCCAGACAATGTTCGAGACCTACAATGATTTCTCGTCATTGTCAATTACCTAGGCAAGTTAATTTCAGACTTGAGCCAACTATCAGCACCACTCAGAGAGCTGACACGTAAAGATATCTCCTGGTATTGTTTAGAGCAACACCAAAGAGCATTTGATGTCCTGAAATTGAGAATTGCCAGTGTGCTGATGCTCAGATACTTTGATGCTCAAAAACCAGTTACACTTTCCTGTGATGCTTTGAAATTTGGACTTGGTGCAGTTCTTTTACAAGAGGATCAACCTGTTGCTTATGCATTGAGAACTCTTAAGTAAACTGAACAGCAGTACGCCCAGATTGAGAAAGAGCTTTTGGCAATTGTGTTTGCATGTTCAAAGTTCCATGATTATGTTTATGGTAGACCTATCCTGACTGAAACAGATCACCAACCACTAGTCACAATCCTGAGTAAGCCAATGAATTCAGCTCCAGCTAGAATGCAAACATATGATGCTGGGATTGCAAAAGTACAATTTCAATCTTGTCTACAAGCAAGCCAAACTTCTTTATCTTGCTGACGCACTATCCAGATCACCCTGAAATACTACTGAATGGAATGACAATCATGGTTCTCTATTGAATGATGATTTTGAAGTCATGGAAGTGAGAAATTTTTCTTCCACACATCTTGATGAGCTGAGATATCACACAGCTACCGATCCAGTTTTGCAAAGACTCAACCACTTTATCAATCAAGGATGGCCATCAAAACAATCTAGTTTACCTCAAGAACTGCAACCTTATTTCCCATACAGAGATGAGATTTTGTCTGGCAAAGATATCATAATGAATAGTCTAAACATAATTCTTCCAAAATCCTTGCAACCTGAGTACATTACTATCTTGCATCATGGTCACCCAAAAACCAATTCTACCAAAGGAAGGGCAAGAGAGATAGTATTACGGCCTTCTATGTCACAAGATATTGAGAAAGCACTTTCTTCTTGTTCAGTATGTAATAGTACAAAACAAGGTAAGGCTGATGTTTTCCTGAATCTTTTGAATCTCAGAAATGTTCTTTGAGATAAACATCCTGGTTCACCTGGTCAGAGACTTCTGTCGACACAAACCAGAACCACATTACCACTTAGTAGTCAACTGCTGGTTGCACGTGTCAAGAACAACAGATCAGTGAAAGCAAATCTGTTGAAGTGTCTATCCCAGAAGTCCTACTACAAAAAGACCAGTAGACTGCTCAATCCATCACAAAAGGGAGAAGTGGTAAGGATGCAAATGTCCAAAGGTTATGACTGAATTGGTGTTGTGAAGAATATTGGTCCAGAGCTGAGATTGTATATTATAAACCTATAAACCTATAAACCTATAAACCTATTATAGAATCAGAAGGAGCAACTTTCAGGTGGAATTGGAAGCATTTGAGACTGGTGTCCGAGCCTATAAGGAGCAAATAGCCTGTGAGAAAGATTCTTTATCTCAGAGTGAGGTGTTCCAATTCCAAAGGAAGTTCCAGAGCACATTTCTGTTCCTATGATGAATCTAGAAGTTCCTGATATGAGTGGGCACTGCAGACTATCCCAGTTGCAAAATCTAGTCCCCACTATTAAATCATAAGATATGGTTGAATCTCTAAACTCTGTAGCAGATATGAAACAACTTGGACATGAACATTGTATTTTGTTTCCAATGTGCCTAGTAATTCATGCCTAGCTCTAACATTGTTTTGCATAAAGGGCAATCTTTTTAAGAGGGAGGATGTAGATCAATATGTGTGTATATACCTTTAAGAAACTATCCAAAGGCTTATACTAGAGTATAAATACTGAGCACATGAGAGCCTGACTGCCATTTTGTAGTTAGCTTTTGAAATGTGAACATGTATGTACGCATGTAAGTTCTGTTTGTTAGTTAATTCATTCGTATTTAAAGATGCTGCTACCCATTCTGATGTGTTTGCATATATTAAAGCATCTGAATGAAACTCCAAGCCTTATTATTATTTGTAATAGAGACAAACGAGTGACACCTTTCATTATACAAATCTATGCCCAATGTAGCAACACCTTCTTCCTTGCCAGGTTTACTTCTCATGAATTATTCACCTCTAACTTACCTTTAAGTGTTTATTACCCTTTGTAGTACAATCATACATATGACAGGTGCATTGTATTTTAGTAATGATCTCTTTGATGTTACTTCTACAACTGCTTTAAGTTCGGTTGGAATGTAACATCCATATAATGGGTTTTATTAGAAGTAATTTGCATTATTATCTTCATTGAAGGACCCTTTTTTATTTGGTTTATATTTTCTAACCAAAATATATAACTAGTCAGATTATTATACAAAGCTGCCACAAAGTTTTAATGTTTCCTTTTTCTCTTAAATAATAATTAGCTGATGTTGATTTAATTTGTATTTTGACACAGTAGAAACCTAAAACACTCTGTCTGAACTGTCATAATCTAGAACAATGGTGCTCTCTCTCTCTCTCTCTATATATATATATATATATATATATATATATATATATATATATATATACATACATATACAATGATTTATTCAGGTCTCCGATCACCAGTCTCATTAATTCTTCGACTAATGAGATTTGATTACTTATATTGTCATTAAATGTCTCTAAACAAGAAACATTCATTAACATCACTAGCAACAGCAGACACACAAGAATGAAAAATAATTTGATTCTTTCACTTTATTCTCAAAGGCAAGCTGTTTCAATATGATGCACATTAAAACCTTTTAAGCACAGTGGTATACCTTTATCTTCAAATATTTTATTTGGTTATAATTTACAATTTACTGGGGTAATACAATGATCATAACATACCACTTGCAAGCACAAAATACATGAAATGTCACATGTGGAACTGCTTCAGTTTGCTTTTACACAATCAAAGAATGTGGTCTTTCATGAAGATCTGCAAAATACTTCAAAACAAAAGTCATTATCTTCGGCTACTTGTCTCCTGGATCTGCAACACGTCTGCTGCTTTAGTGTATCAGTTTCATAACTCACAGAAACCAGTATTTAAACCACTTGTTCATGCTAATAACATGGCAACTCTTGTAAGGACTGTTCTTGATTCAGCACGTCTGTTCTCATATTTTAGGCAACCAGAAGTCATCTGAAATACCTCTACTCACTTGAAATAGAAACTATTCAACTTTACTTTAACACAATCAAGGCATGGTTTAAAAGACTGTCTTTTGTTAAAAGAGCAGTGGTTCACTTGACATACTTCTATGTACATTCCTGTTGAGTACTATAATTTGTTTTTAGACAACATATAAAGTTTCTCTATTTTGAAATATTCAGAAAACCTATAGCTGAGCTCATGCATACCTGGAAAGTGCTTTGTTATGCATGTACACCATTCATTAGTTCCCCAAAATTACTTTGTTCACTTATTTCAAAATGTAATACAGTAAACTCTCAGTTAACTGAAACTCAAGCAACCAGAACTCTCAAGCAACCAAAAAAAAAAAAGTTGAAGAAATACAGTACAGTATGAACAATTCAGTTTTTCATGTTTTGCACTTTCTGTTTTTCCCCGCAGAAACATACCTTATGTTTTTAGAGTTTTAGAGTTTTAAAAAGGAAGATACAAACAAATTCCCTTTCTCCCCAACCTGATAACAAGTCAAACCAAACAAATCAAATGACCAAAATGTCAACACTCACTCCATACTCAGTTTGCATCAGATTGCATATTCTCTCTCTGATCTTTCACACACACTCTCTTCAGCTTTCATATATCTATCCGATCTCTCACATGCAGTCACTTCTGATTTAATACACACATTCACTCTCTCTCTCTCTCTCTCTGTTTAATTCATTCAATTCCAACCCATTCAGTGTGCCACTGAAAACCATTCCAAGTGCCATGCTTTCTAGCGGAAATATAAATTTAAAATATTATTATTATAGCCAGGCTTTTAATCACTGTATTTCAATATTAAAATCAAATCAATACAGTGTTTATGGTATGGTACAGTATAGGGTGCAGTGTTTGTCATGTCTATTTTAAATAGTAACTCTCGAGCAACCAGAAACTACACTTATCCGGCATCTACCAATCCCCATGGGTGCCCGTTAAGTGAGAGTTTACTGTAAGTAAAATATCCTTTTAATGTAACAGCTACTGTCTACTACATTTAATTTAATAACTTGTGATACTGTGATATTTGCTTAATAACTTTATTGTTTAGTAACAGCAGTAACATATAGCTTATTGCAAATTGTAAGACTATAGCATTGGTTAATTAATAATAATAATCATACCATTTGTTAACCAGGTAAGCCTACTGAACACACAGTGCCTTTTCAGTGGTGACTCAGGAGGAATGCCTGGTTAATAAACTTGCTCAAAGTTATACAGGAGACAAATAAGGGTTGTGGGAATCAGACTTTGCACCCTAGAAACTATAGGTCACAGCCTTAACCTCCTCACCACATGCCAGTTCATTAATTATTTCATTACAGTAAATGGTTTCTAATGCATGAAAACATACTGTATATTGGTTGCCGCAATATTTCACCATAGTGCCCTTGTTTGTAATTTCTTATTCACTACTTAGTAAAAATTCACACCATTACCAACAAATTAATTTTCTTACATTTAAAGTCAGTTATTTGTATCCCAAAATCATACACTGTCAATTATTTCATAGTACAAATACTTCTAAAGTTCTGTTGTTATCTGCAGTCACAATTGGCTGCATTTCATCACTATTTTACTTTGTTAACTGCCTTATCTGTCTTAAAGATCGGCACTGGGATTTATTCTTGCCTGCAGCTCCTCGGTTTCCTTTTACATTTACAAAGCTAACTTCTGCTGCATCCTGAAAGTAGAGTGTTCTTATACCAAGTAGATGACTTTACTACCATCTGTTGTATATTTACACCAGGGTATACTGTACAACATAATAATTATATTAAAAACATGGAGATCAGAGTTGTGACTCATTGGATGTTTTAGTCACAATAGCTAATGCACAATTGGTGTGTGTAGATTGTTAATGAAAATATATCTGTGTAAGTAGGCACATTATAACATACATGATCCATGTGTGCTGAAGACCAAAAAGAAAAAGAACATAGTGGGGACTGTGGGGGAAAAATACAGGATTAGAGTTAGAGATGAGAACAAATTCACTTGATTAATTTGCCAAAGGAAAAAACACAACTAAAATTACTATGCAAAGTGGTGGTTGAGAACATACAGGGGCAGAACAGTTTTTGTAATCCTACAGTTAAAGAGTCTTTAAATTCTGAAGTGAGACTTCTGGTCTGTACAGAAATATGCAAGGACCTGGTCTGTACAGAAATATGCTAGGACCTGCACAGTTCATAGAGTTATTGGCAGGTTGTTGAAGATATTAAAGATTTTATTACAGTAACATCAAACTAAGAGATGACCCTGTTTTGTTTTATCACCTGAAATACTTTACTGATGATGGATAAATGTGGTGTAACAATTATATTTTGTTCAACAGGCTTCCTGTGTGTAGCAAGAATAATTAGATGTCCACTATTGAACTAACACAGTATAGTACTTAACTTGTGTTCACAGTACAATCCTGCCATTCTACCACTTTCTCTTTCCATACAGTCTCTTCATTATGTTCATTTACATTGGAGGAGTACTTTGAATAACTGCTTTCTACAACAATTGTTCTCAGAAATTTCTTTTTATAAGCCCTTGTTTTTTTTTTTTTTTTTTTACCAATATAGTTGCTTCCATGGCTCAATTAACTGCTTTCATAAAGATTATGCATTCTATAAGCAGACCAGATCCTCTACAATTCTATCATTATCACCTCAGGTATCAGGTTTCCTGTCATTCATGACTGAGCTTCCCATTCAAGTCTCAATAATACTATCTCATATATGATTGCTTTATTTATTTAACTTTTTATTAATATGTTTTAGAGAACTGCGATGGTGGTGCTGCGGTAGTGTTGTCACCTCATAGCAAGACGTTGTCCCGTTCGATTCTCAGCTAGAGCATCTTCTATGTGGAGGCATACGTGAATGGGGCATGCCTTCGTTGAAGGTTGTGCTTCAGGGCTGGTAACCCGGTACATAAAAATCCACTACCAATCATTAACGGACCGGAGTTCCGCTGTGGCGACCCCTAACCGGGAAAAGCCGAAAGACGCAAACATTAATATGAACTCTTCCTATCAACATAAAAATATTCCAAACACCTAAAAGTCAGTATCAGTGACTCAACAACTAGCACAGTAAGCTTTGGTACTGGAAGGTCAGAAGGAAGGGCTTTATTCCGTACAAGGAGCCAAGTTTGAAGTGCACTTTCTTGATCACAAGGGCTAGGTGTTTATCGAATTTGAGGTCATTATCTATAGTGACTCCGAGTAGCTTAGTTTGATTGACTGATTCAATACGAGTGTTATTAGATGAATAAATGGTAAATGAAGTAGAACCTATAGATTTTTTTGCTTTTGGAGAAAAGCATTAGTTTTGTTTTGGAAGGGTTAAGAATCAGTTGTGAGTTGTCAAGGTATTTTTCTATGCCCAGGATGGATTGTGGAGTTTTGTTAAACAGTGCAGGTAGGGATGGAGCATATAAGCAAGGTGTCATCTGCATATTGAACAAGTGTAGCATGCTGAGTTGCAGAGTATAGTCTGTTTGTGAATATTGTGAATAGAAGGGGACCAAGAATTGACCCTTGAGGTACTATGACAGAGATAGGTAGAGAGGAAGATAGTTCATATTGCCATCTTACTGCTTGTTGACAGTTTGTTAAATAACTGATGAACCAGAAAAGGGTCGACGGAGAGGTTAAGGAAGACTAGCTCAGAGATAAGTTTTATACATTTTTTGTAAATGAATATTTATTGTTTTCATATTGTCAGAATCACATTCTCGTCACATTAACAATTCTCCCTTCTTATTTCTTTTACCTTTCTAACACTTCCTGCTATCCCCATCCTTTCTTCAATAATCATCATTTTTATTTCAGTTAACACGTTTTTATCTTCCCTATTTTTATTTTGCAATAATACATCACATCCTTTACACAATATCCATACTGCTAAATGCAATCCTGAGTTCATTAAAGTGCATAGCATGAGACTTATGGCTTGTGCTAAAAAGGCCTTTTTCCCATGACATACCCATTTGTGATTTAGTGACATGTTAGCTATGGCAAGAAAAGACCTTATTATTGGTTAATTTGCATGTTTCTGAATTGCATTTACTACTACGATCTGTTTTTTATGTAGAAGTGGCATCTTCCTTCTCCTCCCCAACACACATGCACACACACATACACACAAGCACACATAACATGAACACACATCACAGTCATCATACCTGTCTGTAACCTGCTTGCCTCTCCTATTTTTCCCTGCAGCCCTATAATAGTTGAAGTGCAATCACAGCATGTATCTATTATGCCTAGTGGTCTTGTATATCCCCCCATCCTCCAATCCCACTGCTGCTGTTGGTTCCTTTACAGCACTTCTGTTTAAGGGTATTTCTGGTGTCTAGTGATTTCCCCCACACCAATCCTTATTGTGCTGTTGGTGCCATTAAATAACTTTAAGAGCCATCCCTGGTATCTAGTGAATCCTGTTCGATCCCTGCTGTGCTGTTAGTGCACTTACAGCACTTTAATAGCATAGTATGACACATCCCCACCCCTAACCTCCATATGTTTGTGCCACTATGACAGTTTAAAGAGTAATACCTGGTGGTCTATTGGATCACTCCCAACCCCAATCCACATTTTTGAAGGTGGGTGAACAGGTATTTTTGGCTGTGTTCAATATGATAATATGGAGGTGACAGGTGTGCTGATCTACACAGATGAGTGATCTCTTTATTTCTTTCCTGTTGGCTGTTCTAGGGAGAGAGCACATGGCTAATTAGCACTTGCCTCTGCCCTAGAATGTGTCATTAGCACTCAGTGCAACTAGGAACAATGTTATATGGTATCACACATCTTCATGGGAGAGGACTATGCAGTACCATGTTAGACTGGTTGCTGAACATAAGAAAGGTACTGTGATATGTTCATAAAGGTGCACATGTCATGGTACCTTCTTAATTCCCCCCAATATTTTCTCTCATTTCTCAGTTTTGCATTACCTTTATTTGTTATAATTTCCATACTATATCATTTCTATCTTTGTATTTCTGAATCTTTCCCATCTATACTTATTTTTAAACTTTCTCCAAAGTAATATTTTCCATGACCATATTGCAACATTCCTTTCTAGTTCCATAAATTTCATTAACTTAAATTTTAATTTCATAACTTAGTTTCATTTTTGTTCTCTTCCATCATTTCCTGCTTACTTCTTTTCCCCTTCAATTTTCCACACTTCTTCATATTTCACGTATAATGTTTTCCAATTTTTTCTCACTTTTAAATTTCTTACTCCCCAAAAGAGATGCTAAATACACTACATTTTTAATTCAAATCTATTCCTTCTTTTTTACGTATCACCATCTTTTAACTGGGTTCAATCTTGACCTCACCCAAAAAAAATGAAAATACTTCTAACCAATCTTTCTCCTGGAAACTTTTCTAGTACGCTAGTTTTCTCAATATACAAGTATTTTTCAGATTTATTTTTCTTAAGTGATAAATTAAAGTATGTTTTACTGAGCCAATAACTTTTAATTTGTTCCAGTATTTATTTCAGTTGCCTTACTAAACTTAAATATTATCAACAATATATCCCCAATATGTTAGTTATTTTCAGATCTAATACATCCCATTCATTTTTTTTAATTTCACTAAAACCTTAATCTTCCATTTGTTTAAACTGTAATTCATTTGCTAACAATTTTTCAAAGCATACCACGATTTTGTTCAACCAAACCTTGTTTTTAGCTGCAATAAATAAATTATCTGCATATGACAAATGCATAGATACTGCAGTTACTTTCTCTATATCCCATCTTCTTTCATCACAAATATAAAATGGCACATGTTGAAGGAGATATTCTTGTTCATAGGTATATATTAGACTAACTTTCACCAAGGCCTTTATAATGCTAGTGATGCAATCCAACCCAATTGTGTCCCTATATATCAAGGGAATTTATTATATGGAGGTATGATAGGAAGTTTCTAGAGGTTATGGTGGGGGGAGGATGTTATCTTGTGCATAAGTGTCTGCTCATTAACAAGTCAGAGATTCATACCTCTCAGCCTCTTAGAACAATAAATCTGGATAAAGCCATATATAATGGGGGGACAAAGGTATAAAAATAGGGACAATTTTAGATATTGCTCTTACAGACATAGAAAACTGATAGAACAGATGTTACATTGGCATGAATTTTCTGAAGGGTATAACGTCTGAAATTCAAATGTCTATCAATATTTTCTGAATTTAATCCTCAATAATTTGCTAGGAAAACAGCATTTTATGAGGAACAGACTAAAATATGTGAAAAAAATCTGGTTAGTCTGCTAAAATCTGGACAGTTGAGAGGTATGCAAAGATGTAGTCCTCTACACTAGTTTAACTCCTCTATTAATTCTTAACAACAATTACTCCACCACAAATCTCTTCATCTGTTATTCTTTTCTGTATCCATTCATTTGATATTTTACAAAATAACTTCTCACTTCCATTCATTGCTTTATAATATTCTATTTATTCTGGTTCTGATTATTCTTTTCCTTATTTTGTCATTTCTTCCATTTCTCTTATATCTTTTTTTTAGAGAATTCTTAGCATTCTCAAACTTTTTTTTACAATCCATACTTCTTGTAGTACTTCCTTTCCATCCATTCTACCAAACAACTCTTCCACAGTCTCCACTATTTCATTCTTCATCCATTCTTCCTCCACTTGTTTTATCTCTTTTCCCAAACATTTTGAAACTTTACCTTTTTCCCCTTTTACAAAGAATCTTTGTTTTTACATGTTTAACTTTTTCCCCTCTACATTTCATACAGTTGTCTGCTTTTCTTATTCTGTCATCATATCATTCTGTTTCTTTTTCATTTTGTTTTTATAATATTGTTATATACTCTCCTATTTCTTTGTTTCATTCTTTTGTTCTACAATATTTTCTAAGATCATAATAAGTATTAAGCTAGCTGCACTTGTGGGTCATTTTAAGCTAAGCCAATTCCCCTTCGAGGGGAAAATTAAACCCCATGTCTTTGTCTGTGAGGTAAACACTCTAACCATTATGCCAGGCTCCCATCCTTTCTTCCCACCTCCCATACACTTTTCTTCACAAGCAACTCACAATTTGTATAGTTTTAATAATGTTCTCTCACTGGAATATACTGTTCCATAAATCTTGCTTCCTTTTCTTTACTTTAGCAGTCTCTCCAGTAAATCTTTTAATTTCCTTCTTTTATTATATCACTGTCATTCTGCACCATGATGTCAAAACTCCACCATTTTTACCACACCTGTTATTTCTTTCATATCTTTTTACTAGACAACAAAATCTACTTCAGCTCCATAAGTCACCCTTTAATATGTTCATTCTCCATTTTCAATTCTCCATGTCTTATAATTGTATATCTTCTGCTATATTCCCTTCTCCTTTCTTAAATTGCAATTGAAGTGTCCCACTGTAATAATTAGCATATTTAATAGGATAATGTTTTTAAGTTTGTCAAACATCTTTTTCCTCTTGATCATATTAGTATATGCATAAACTGCAATTATTTATATACATTTTCCTTTTTCCTTATATCACAGACCACTATTTATCCATTTACTACCACCACCACACCCGGTATCTTTTGTCATTTAAAAAATATATACTACTGAAACACACATCACTCCCCACTGACCAAATAATCTTTTTATCCTATATTGCCTCAAAGCTTTTTTTTTCACCTTCTCACTCCTCATATCTAACATATTGCCTCCAAATTTATTTTAACACCATTCATTCACTACCACTAATATAATTTCAAATGCTATTTTCATTTAGTGATATTTCTAAGCCATCCTTTTCCTTCTTTGTCTTTTTGTTTCCATTTTTTTCTTTTACTTCTCCATGCCCTCCCTTCAGTTCTCCTGTCTCAAATTCCCTCTCCTCTACTTCACATTCTTGTGCTGCACATCCACTTTTATCTTGCACTTTTATACACGTTTGTAAAATATTTTCTACCTCATTCCCATCATATTTCTGCATATCATTTACATTTTCTACCTCATTTCCCATCATCCTTCTCTATGTTAATTACATTTTCTACCTCATTCCCATCATATTTCTGCATATCATTTACATTTTCTACCTCATTTCCCATCATCCTTCTCTATGTTAATTACATTTTCTTCCTCATTCCCATCATACTTCTGCATATCATTTACATTTTCTACCTCATTTCCCATCATCCTTCTCTATGTTAATTACATTTTCTTCCTCATTCCCATCATACTTCTGCATATCATTTACATTTTCTACCTCAGTTCAAATCATCCTTCTCTATGTTAATTGCATTTTCTAGCTCATTCCCATCATCCTTCTCCATGTTATTCACATTTTCTACCCCATTCCCATCAAACTTCTCTATGTTAATTGCATTTTCTATCTCATCCCCATCATCCTTCTCCATATTAATTACATTTTTGTCTTTAGTTATCACCTACATAATACTTTATCCACCATTATAGTCTATTAAATTATAATCAGATTGTCTTTTTTCCTTAAATATTTTCCTTTTCTTGTTCTAATCTTTCATTTTCTAGTATAGGACAATCAACCTAAAATGCTCAAATTAATTATGTTTTTTAAATTTAGGCTTAAAATTTTTATTGGTATGTCCCTGTTCCATACACAGACCATATCTTCTTTTACTGCACCCTTGCACCAAGTGCCTATCATCCCATAACAAAAAAGCTTTAGGTTTATATAAATAGCTCAGCGTTTCCCAGTCACAATTGCAACATTTGAAATATTCTGCATTTTTCCTCATGCACATCCAGCATTATCATACCTATTATCCCTTCTAAACATTTCTTTCATCATACATTTTTTAACCATATTGCAGACAGAAAAAGTCTTTAATTCAAGCCATTCTCTGCCCAATGTTCTAAATTTCACATTTTCTTCCTTAACTTTGGTCCTAAGTTCTGAAAAATATAGTTATTCCATGGTACCAATGGACTTTCTCCATTTCATTTGTAACTTAATGTAAAGTTAAAGTTTCAAAATTAACCAGACGTGTCTCTTTTGTTTGTAGTAGTAATGCTATGTCCTGTACCTTAAACCCCAAAAGTACAATAATGCAGTCCATAACTTTATATCTGTTAATAGTATTATTGCTCTTTGTTTTGCTTCTTACCCCTGCTCTTCTTTTCTTGTTTTGTTGTTCTTACATCAATCCTTGTCTTCTTTCAGATTTGAATGCTTCATCTTTATAGGCTTTGTTTCCCATTTCTGCATATGAAACAGTTATCTTAGTGTTCACACCACCACCATGTTGTAGCAGCATGATTTTAAAACCAGTTATGACACTGACCAAGCATGTCCCCAGCTTGCTGTCAGAACCTTCCGGTAGCCAAACTCCTTTTACCCTGATTCATCTGGCGGCACCTCCTCTGTTACCTCTCCCAGCATCACATCCCCCATAGTACTCCAACTTCCTTCTTGATCATCATTCAACTTACCTTGATCCATAATCTCCATCTGTACAGGTGTTTCCAGACTGCCTTCTTCCCACTCTGTAACAACAATCTCTTCTCTGACAGAACCTGTTTGCCATAATCCAGTATTCTGCACATTCAATGTGCACTCACCTTCCCTCCTCCATCTCGAAAAACTTTAACTGTGGCTGCAGCCCTCTAACACCACCTAATTGCCCAAAGAGTAAGGGTGACCTGGTTAAATGTCCATTAGTCAGTATGAATACAATCTCAGGTCCCAGCTGAAAAAGAGGACACTGCTTCAATGGGACTAGCCTGGTCAACAAAATATAAATAAAAAAATGCAGCATACTTAAATCATAACAGTGAGTGCATCAACAAGAAACTATCTGCGCAATATACAATGTTCAGCAACAAAACTGGCTACACTCTATCATATGCCTGAAATAGTTTATGCCATTCTTTAGGCATCTGAGTATGTGCTGCAGCTGCTTTCAGTGACAATAGTATCTTGCTCATATGTCTAAAAACTAAAGTTCTGCATATTTATACTGTGTCATACTGTGTCATCAAATCTTTTGCAATTAGTGACATAGTAAAACTAGTCCCTAGCAAATATTTAGATTACCACTTTTTACTTTCCAGCCTCTAATTTGTACCCCCAATATCCAGAAATGTTAACACCAAGGGAGCCTTTTATGAAGTAATGCCTCTCATGGATCAAGCAGATCTGTCTAATAGCTCTTAACACTCTGATATTTCTAAAACATATGCACTATACTTGCCTCACGGTGCCCAAATCTGCAGAAATTGTATTTTTACTATCACTAAAAAGTTTTAAAGGTGTGAGATAACAATTATACACCAACTTCATTGTTAATTTTTAAACACGGACCATCATCCTAATTTAAAACCCATCCATTCCATTTTCTACACCCTTTCTATTAAATGGACTTTCTCTCTTGTCTACCATCTACCTTGGATTACTGCCTTCTTATTTTGTAGGCCATTATGTATATATTGCACTTGTCCTTCCTCTTTTTTTACCCTGGTCCATTTAGTACAGGGAAGTGCATTTGATTCCTTATCCAACTCCCTTATTTCATGTTTTTCAATTACTCTGAGTTGATCATATGTAATCCATCCACATTTTTGTACCTTAAATTCTACCCATATCTCACTAAAATATTTTAGCTTATTGTTTCCATCCTTGCTATTCAACTGGCTCTAGTTCTTCAGCTTTTCCACTTCCACTGAACCCTAATAGCACTTATATTGTTTCTAAAATTTTAAAATAATGCCATAATGTGCCTGTGACCCCAAAACCTATGTGTAGTCCCCTAACATCCTTACTTTCTCATTCCACATATAATGCTAGGTAGCAGGCTTCCAACTGGAATCCCTTTGGCTTGATTTTTCTCCTCCCAATCCGATCAACATCTCTTAGAATACAAGAGCCAGGTATAAGGCGATAGTGTATCTGTACATATCAGGTAAACAACATCATCTTCCATAGTTTGTTGGGTTCCAGGCTTTATTCAGTTATATCACCACCCCCCCAAAAAAAAAAGCACTACATTCTCTATGGCCAGCTTTGATGAATAGTTTCCATAAAGTATAAAACACCTGCAGCATAATTATAGCATTTACTGCTGTAACCTTACTGGAGATCATTCAAAATACTTCCACTTTATTTAATAAATCTTTTTAACCATATTATCCCATACTATCTTCATTAACTATTCTTACTACTATGACTGCTTGTTTTGATCTTGCAGTTACTCTGCCTGTAACTGGTGAAGCTTTTCTCCCAGGGATTTCACTGAAAAGGGGTGAATTACCAAGTCAGACATTCCTGTTGAATAAAAGAAACAATAAAAAATAAATAAAACCTTTCATATTTTTCATGTATGTTTTCTCCCATGTTTTCACAATAAATAGAACCAAGCATTTTGAGCATGCTGTCTCCTTTACTTTCTCATCAGGTTGAACATTTTCTTGAAGCCCTGACCTTACAAGCAGCTATTTTTCTTTATTACATTCTAACTATGATAACACCCATCACTTCTCTAATGCTAGACCAATTTTCCCAATTACCAACAGTCAATCATTGGCAAACATACAAAATTCACTTTAAACTCCTGTGGATTCCATAACTTCTTCTAGGTATTCAGATTCCCCAGAAATAAAATAAAATAAAAAGCCCAGATGAGAGTGCAGAATTAATCATACAATCATAGAAAATACATGACAACTATGCCCAGTAGATATTTATACTTAGCCAGCATCCAGAGTTAGACCTTACCTTCTTTTTGAAGGAAAAGCAGGCTAGTTATACCTGTAACAAGCAGCCTTTCCTAGTGCCCTGTGCAATTGTAACAATGTCTGAAAGGATGCAATTGTTTAAAACATTGATGGCAGGGATGCAATACAAAAAGTAACCCATTTGAATAAAAATTTTGAAAAAAAAAAAACTCTGCCAAAAAAAAGCTCATCATACTGTGTCACATATCTACTTAATATCAAACAGTACTATCCCAGCTTCTGATCTTTTTTTGCCCATATTTCTTCATAAAAGCTTCCCTAACAAGTAGATTTATATACTTTTAATAGAATTCTCATTCATTTTCAACATCTCCTGTACTATGCTCTTCAGCACTTTTCAAAACCACACTAGTCCATACAGTATTCTAATCTCCAGCTGTTATACATGGTTTACCTTCATAAGTGCGTTATGCACTTGGGCGAATCCACTATGTGCGAAAGAGGTTCCCAAATTGGCAATACCTTGAAAAACAATTGTCCGAATGTGCAATGAGCAAATGCACATTGGCATTCGCTCATTGCAGATTTGACATTTTGGGTGCAGATTGCACTATAGAGGGGATCAGGAAATGAACCCTTTCCTCAATGTAGTGCAATCTCGGAGTTAGTATATTAAAGTAGTGTGTGTGTGTGTGTGGGGGGGGGGGGTGCAGGGGGGCTTGCCCCTCTGCATTACGATGTGTCTTCTACATTTTAGTTTGAAAATCAGTGAATCTGCTGTTCGATTTGCTGATTATCAAACTACGGAGACTTTTGCAGTTTAAAATTTGCGCTTTTGGTTCACACAAAAGCGTGATCGATATTGTCATTTCTGACAATATGAAGGTAAACCATTATGCACTATATCCCAGGGGCTGTCCAACTTTCATGAGCCATGCATGGTCTGATTGCCTTATTTTCTTAATATCTGATAAAACTGAGCTCACCGAATATGTGTCCCAGGCAGGTATGTCCCTAGCCTTAAGCAGCATCCTACCATCACCCAGAATGATGCCTCAGTACAAACAGAAAATGATTGACTTTAACAATTGGCTTAGTTTCTGGTATCATTCCAAGGAGATCCAGTACCTGACAGCCTGTGAGGACATGATTGACAGACCATGATACTTTGCCAGAGATGGCCTTCATCTGTCTCCCTTGGGCTTCAGGCTGCAAGATTCAATCCTCTACCTGATCTTGGTTGACTTTAACTATACAACAATAGAGTGGAAGACCTATTCTAGCTCAAACATGAATGCCCAGAGATTCCTCTACTTCATCAATGCCAATGCATTGGATCAGCTGGTCAACACCCCCACAAGAGGTGAATATATCCTGGACCTGATACTAACCAACATGAGGAGCCACTGTAGCACCCCTACAGTGTCATCCTCCTTGGTAAGATCCGAATATAAAGCAATCACTTTCAAAGTCACCATCTCCCCTGAGCCCCCGCCTTGCCAAGGATCGAACAAAAAAACTTTTCCAAAGCTGACTACAACCTCCTGAGAGCAGGTATAAGCAGCTTCTCAGCCACCATCCCTTCAGTTGAATCAAGCACTAATGTACAAACCTACACCAAAAAACTATATGAGCACCTATTTAGCTGCATGGACTCAGCAATACCTGACAGGGCCAAATCATCTTCCTCAAGGAAGAGTAAACCTGTCTGGTGGACAGCAGCAATAAACATACTATATAATAAAAGGAAAAAATTGCTGTCTAGGACCAAGAAGGAGCAGGTGCCAAGTTGGAAGCAATCTCACCTTTGGTTGAACAAGAAAATAAGGTCACTGGTGAAATCCTCTAAAGCTAACTTTGAGTCCAAATTGGCCACATCCACTAAGGACAATCACAAGGCCTTCTTTGCATACATCCGCAGTCTGAAAGGTAACTCCCAAATCTGCTCTGAAATGATGGTCAAAAATACCACATACACAAATGCCATAGATATAGCTAACCTGCTGGCAGACAAGTTCAGTGAAAACTTCACCCCCCCCCCCGTAGCCCCCATCAGTAAACCAGGACATTCCCAACACCTGCTTCCTCCCCTCATCACCAGGGCACAGGTTATTAATGCCATCTCAAAGGCAAAAAATACAGCCTCCATGGGACCCAACAACATCCCTGGCTGTGTCCTACATGAACTCAGGCAAGAGCTCTTAGCACCACTAGGCACCCTATTCAATCAAAGCCTGTGCACCAGCTTCATCCTAGCAGAATGGAGGACAGCCACTGTCATCCATCTGCACAAAGGTGGAGTGTCCACTGACCCAGGCAATTATAGACCCTTCAGCCTAACTAACCTGATCTGCAAGGCTATGGAACGCATTATCATGGACCTTATAAACAAGGACATTTGCAGCCTCCAAATGCTTGATCCCCACACCGTTTGGTTTTGTCAAAGGGAGATCATGCCTGTTAAACTTGGTTGCCTCCTTCAAAACAGTCACCAAATACATGGATGAGGGCAAGACAGTGCACACCACCTGCCTTGACCTAGTTAAAGCCTTCAACACTATTCCCCTCTCAGGCATAATAGATAAACTCTCCCAGCTAAGCATCAATCCATATATTACCAGATGGGTAGCTAATTGGCTCACTGATAGAACCCACTCAGTCAAAATAGGGGAAGCCATCTCTAGTAGTAGACCCGTAACAAGCGTCATACCCCAAGGATTAGTCTTGGGGCCATTACCATTTGGGATATACTTCACTGAGGTACAAGCCAAAACCAGTGTTCTGTGGCTGACCAAGTTTGCAGATGACTGCAAGCTGGGCACTGTCATAAATTCCCCTAGTGATGTGAACATCCTCCAAGAGGGCCTTAACCAAACTAATGACTGATGCCAGAAGCATGGCCTCATACTGAATGCCAAGAAATGCATCATTGTCCCCTTTGGGGAATATAGTATCCCCACTAATTATCAGATTAATAACAACATACTAATCAGTGGTGAGGGACTTGGGCACCCAGGTTAATAGCAACCTGACTTTTGACCACCATGTTGCCTCCGTTGTACGGAAGGCTTTTTACATGGTCCACCTCATAAGTAAGGGTATTTCTCCAGGAACAAAGAAGTCATAACATCCCTGTACTCTTCCCTTATCAGACCCATTATCGAGTACAATGACCCCTTTGGCATGTACCTTGCCAAGCACATACAGCAGTTGGAGAGACCAAAGAGATTCCTGACCAGGAAAATCCATGGTCTCAAATACCTACCCTCTACAGATTGGCTAAAAGCCCTGTCCCTCTACTCAGTCTTGTACATAATGCTTAGAGGTGATAGAACTTCTTGGCAGGATAGATTTGTGTCCCAGTGACTCCCTCATCTGTGCAATAGATTTCCTCTCCATGTCAAGTAGAGTACCCCACTAGGCGTCTTTAAGAAGAACCTGGACGACTGGATAGGAAACAGAAAATATACCCCTGGATCGCACCTATGTCCCTGCTGGACAGGGAAAACAGGTGCTGACTTTGTGGGAACATGGTGAAATTCTTGCCTAGGCTTATAAGGACTTCCGGGCCAATAGCCTAGTATCCTCCTATGAACCTATGAACCTATGAATCTGTTCCAGTTATTAATTTTTCTACCTGTTTGGAAGTAGGACAGTATTGATCCTATTCCCTTTTATGAGCAGATCCCTTGAGAAGGTCACTTTTGCTGTATGTCCATAACTGTAAAACATTCCATCTACATGTTCCTTATTAACAATTTATTAATAACAGTTTGCCCTCTCCACATGCTCTAAACTTTTGTTGTACAGCCTGAACAATGTGTTGTTGAGGACTAAATTAAAATTATCTACTAGGGTTGTGAACTCACCTAAACAGACAATCCTTTCCCACTAACTTAAGAAGCTAAAAAAAAAGAACACACAGTTGTTTGGATCAGGGGCATAAACACACCACTAGCCAATGATTTTAATTTTACCATCCCTCTCTAAATCAGCCAGTATTCATTTGCATAACTATTTATATCCTGAGACTCTATTTACCAAGTTCTGTGAAGCAACACCATCATACATTTTTTATTCATCTTTATTGTCTTCTGAAGAGATAGATAAAAGCTTAGGCGATCACCATTACACAAGATGGTAGAAGGCTTCTTGAAAAGAAAAAAATAAAACAAACAAACAAAAAAGATATATTTCCCAGAAACATGCATTTCATTATTACAAGCTTTTTAGATGCAATACTTCCCAAGGATTAGCAACTCAGTGAAATGCTTCCCTACTTAAATAAAAGAAACATTGCAGTTATTCCTCCTCCCACAATGCACTTGTTCCTCCAAAGAAATCAATTAGGAGGAAAAACAGTTCCACTTCCATCTATAGTTATGTCATTTTTCTAATTAAACATTTAGCTCTACGTTTGTCTCGCCATCAAGCTCCAGCTAGAAATGGTGAGGGTTAATAAGTGAGAAGTGTAGATCCTTAAGGGGAGTTTACATTTTAAACTACTTAGTTTAGTAAAAGAAAAAAAAACAGTGCCAATTGAGATCACCAGTCATTAAAACAGAGTCCATTAGAATGCTTCTAACTAATCCTTTTTATCCCTCCTGAATATTTCTGCCAAATTTTCTCAGACCCTTTTCAGACCTGCAATGTGGATCAGCAATGTCTGATGCCACCCCGACAAAAAAAAAATCCTAAACTAGGTCTTACTGCTTGCTGCACTTGACATTTTTGTGGAGATATGTAAATTGTTACTTGTTATTTTATATAGCCCTGCTTTTCTCACATCATATTCCTTTTTTGTGTGGTACTTCCTTTTGTAAGGTGCGCTGCTATACTCCTTTAAAATTAGCAAGATTGTGAGTGGGGTACTGTTCCTCAACAACATTTGACTGCCACTATTGCAGAGTTCATCCCCCTCAAATCTTTCTTTCTTTCTTTTTAGGTCTATACTTTCACATATTGCTGTAAGTTGCTGCTTCTCTCTTTACTTATGTATGATGTCCCATAACAAACATTTCTGGGATGGCTTTTGCTGCTTAGGTTGCTATCAATGGCTTTTATTCAATGCCATCTCCTACTCCATTTCTCTCTCACATAGGTTCTGCTCAAGACTTTCTTTTCAGTGAAACTGGACCTGATATCTGACCTTCCCAATAAAATGCATCATCTCATCTTTATGAAAAAATATTTTATCTGTCTTCTAGAGACAGATAAAGTTGGTGAGTGTTGTAAATCCTGTAAAGCTCTCTCATATTCAACATGTGTTGCCTTAGATTAAATAATAGCATGGGGTAATCAACAGAGAACATAAACATAGACCTTCCTCATGGCACACAGTGCTCATGGCTGCTAGAAACAAGCTAGCCCCTGGTTACAGGTGAATACACTGCCATCAGCCCATGCCATATGGGAGAAGCTGTGACCTGCTTTGGATTACCTCCTCAATGTATCCTTACAATCTCCAGGCCCAGGTATTGTTGCAGATGCATGACTTCTCTTATTAACCATTCGGACATAGGTGATAACTCATTGTCTTTACCTCATTTGAATACACCCTTTACTCAAATGTTCTCACCCCTAGAATAATTTTATAAATTATTGATTATTTCTTCTTTATCTGCACATCCTCAACAATTAAATTTAATACACCTTCAGCATTTTCCTGAGCAACTTAGGGGTTATTGTCTAGTTGTATGTTGCACATTTTCTTTTACCTAAAGGGATTTCATTTCTCTTATGGTAGACCTCCACATCAGAAAGATCCAGTTCCATTCTATCAAAAAGAATTATTAAGTACTCATCCAGGGATGCATTCTTAAAACTCTCCAGTAAATGTCCTGTTCTTAAAAACACTCTGCTGTGTTAACCAATGTAATTGTGCTGTGAGGTTACTAGAGGCATTTAAAATTATATAGTTATTTTCATTGCCACTGCTCAGTGATTGGATTCGGCAACCATCATCTGCCCAGGTTAATCCTGCCACACCTCCAGAGCAGGAAATGTGAAATATCAAAGCAACAATAGTTTCTGAACTGTTACATCCAATGAATACTGAAAAGGCATCAGTTGTTAGACATGCACAATACTAGTTATGGCCCCTAATGGGATAAAAATAATGCATATCCATAAACTTTTTGCTGCACATGCACTTCTTGACCTAGAAGTCATAAATCTAGTAATAAGTTTAATGGAGTCCTATTCTTAGTTTATATATAGGCAGATATTACTATCTCATGCTGGTCCAGAAGTAAAACTAATAATCAGCGAAATATAATTTTCTGAATGCGGTTCAGTAAAAACTCGGTGCATTGGCAAAATCATGCACAACCCCAAGGGCCACTATGTAGTGAGGGGTAAGTCCCTTTAGACAAAAATGCAGTGATCTTCAAGTTCATTATATTAGGCGTTGATTATATTAAGTGGTGTGCTATATCAGTTTCAGTCTTTTGTAATGCAAGAAGAATAAGGCAGTCTGTTTCCACCAAAGGCATATTTTAATGAAAAGCACTCATGCTTTGAAAAATAATTTTGTAGAGTTTGTACATGAATTATGAGGTAAGGTAGGCTTGTCTGCAACAAAATGATTTTTGCTATAAAAGTACAGTTTTAGCATAATGAAGAGGCTTGTGTAGCAAATTCCTAAAAAAACACAAACTTTCTTGCAACCATGACATGTCATGCACTATGGACATGAAAAAACATAGAAATACCACTCAAAAATGCGTTGTCATCTTTTACTTGTTGGTTGCACTCTTAGAATTATTTTGTAAAACAGAAAATAATTTCTAGCATGAAATAAACGTGGGTTTAAAATGTAATTATCTTTTTATGGTGCAGTGCAACATAAAATATGTCACTTTTTGTCAATTAAAGGTAAAAAAGAACTGCATACTCAGGCAGTAAAGAGGGAAATTATTATTAATTTTTTTCTGAGAAAATTCTCTGTCTGCATTAACATGGTGACTTAAAGCACAGTTATTATATTAAATGTCTTCAACATCCTTTCTTTGAAGAATAAAGGCAGCACTACTACCTGTCTAATGTATAATAAAGGGATTACAGCATCTTAAACACACTTTAGTGTACCAATTTTTTAAAATAAATGTTACTGACAGTGTCAGGTTTTAGTAAAAAATGTTAAAAGTTCAATAAATCACTGTAAAATAAAATGACAATATGGTCAGATTAGTCTAATTTCTTTCCAAGTTCTCACAAAAAAAATGCACAATATGGTTGCAGGCCACATGCACAGACAGAGGAAAATAAAATAAGGCTTAGCATTGTAATACATCAAAAGAACCAAAGTGAAGTAATAAAAATAAATTAAATGGTACTATGGTCAGGAACAAGAATAAACTATTTGAGTTAACAAATGGCCACTCAGCTGTAAAACAAAGCAGCATAAGACCACAAATAGTTTCAGTAGTTCAACCAGCAGCAAACTCACATTTTATGCTGGAAGATCAGAAGACCATGGGTTGTATTTGCACATCAGGTGCTTGGATTCATTAATGATTATGGGCACTACAGTGTGCTGTAAGGAGAATACTGCATTCCTGAATGTGCCATTCTTTGGTTAGGTTATTAAATTCAGATCTCCCTATATGTTGGTGGGAGCTCAGGTTAATGTAAAATATCCCATGGCACTTATTTATAAGATAGGGGTATTGTATTAAAAAAATGCATATTTACAAATTGTATTTCCTCAGATGTATACATTTCATATTCACAAAGCAATGGTGTCTTTCTTTTTTCATTTTTTTTAAATAATACTAATCCTGTTTTGAAAACCACAGTTTTGAACTTGTATAACAATTCTTTAAAACTTTCATTGCAAAATAACCGCAATGGAGGTGTGGCACATGATGGCTAACTAAGAGCAGCAACTGCTGAAAGCTCTATGACTGAAAACTTTTCCCTGATAGAAAATATAATCAAAAAGTTAAAATTTGGAGATGTGTTTTAGCTAATTTTATTCACCAGTAGTCAGAGAAAAGATTTACAGCTTCAAGTTCTTCAAAAGCTGTGATTTTCCTTCAGAATTTAGTGGATTGGTTAAGAAAGAAGAGACTTCAACATGAGCCACTCAGGAAATGGTATTCAGAATTCTTGTGTGAAAAAAGTCATCCAATTACTAGTATCTAAAGTTTTTAATTTTAGAAGCAGTTTTGCAAAAATTCAGCTCACTCCATCTCTTGAGGGATATACTGTTCCAATCCATTACTTAAAATGGAGAAACTGGATGCCAAAATAGAAAGTTTCAAAGAAGAGACCAGAAAGAAGATGGAACACTTAGAAAATCTTATGAAACAACAAAGTTCTCAAATCAAACTGTATGAAGAAGTTTTAAATGATCATGATATGAAAGTGAATTTCAGACTGATTTTTTAAAAACAAAATAACTGGCTTATAGAAAAATAAATGATTTAGAAAATAGACTGAGACAAAATAATATTAGAATATATGTTATTCCGTAAAAGCAGGAGGCAGACAATATAATAAAACTTCTTAACAACTTGGCTATATTAAGCATTACATTTACCTTAAACTTTATCATTTGGAATTGAAAGGGTACTTAGATCTCTAAGAGCACCTTCAAAGAAAGAAAATCCCACCACCATGTCCAATTATAGCTAAGTTTATGTCTAGCTTAGAAAAAGATCAAATATTAAAAACAGCACGGTTCAGCCCACCTATTAAAACAGGTTAACATGAAGTCTGAATTGACAACGATTATTCCACTAAAGTAATGATTAAAAGAAAATCCTGCTTACCACTGATCAATGAACTTAAAAAGAACAATATTAAAACCACTTTGGTGTTTCCTGCAAAGATCAAATTATTTCTTTCTGAAGGAACTAAAATATTTGACACTCTGAAATAGGCATCCACTTTTGTCAACAGAAGTAAAATTATTAACACTACTGAAGAAACAGACTGGAACAGTATATCCTTCAAGAGATGGAGTGAGCTGAATTCCTACAAAACTGCTTCTAAAATTAAAAAGCTTAAAAACTAATGATTTTTATTCTCTGATTATAGGCTTTTATTTTCTGAAACCATGGGTTTACACTTTAAGTAAAAATTTGTATTGGACTTTAAGTTTCAAAACATATGTTGTTTATGAAGCAACTAACACTTAAAAAAATCTTGAGAACAAAAGAATGCTCTAGTTGTGTCAGAATACTGGATTCTTGCTTGCTGTGCTTCCCGCCTTGAGCTGTTCTGAAGAAAAAACTTAGGTAAAAGTTCATCTCTAATGTCTGTGAAAATAGAAATTAAATTTCTTTTTCTTTCGTATTTTTTCAAGTATATATGTGAAATTTCAAAAAAAGCATCTTTTTTTCTTAGAAGTGGAAAATTGATAAAACAAAAGCTATGTTATTGTTTTATACTGAACTGTTGACAAAATTTGCTTGCATTTTGCTGAATGTTAATGACTTATGCTATATTGTTATTAACTCTAACTGTACAAATTAATGGAAAGAAGTAAAGTTAGATGTTTGCTACTGATTAGGGCAGTTTAAAAGAATTAAGAAGAACAAGAAACTTACAGAGGAAATTAGCAGCTACTGTGTGCTGTGAGTTGTCATTTTTACATATTGTAATAAAATTCTGTCCAGATGTGAAGCTTAGATCAGAACAGCAGTTTGCAATGGCTAAACCACACAATCAAATTAAACAAGCAGGAATTATTTTATATATAGTGAATATTATAATACTAGAATTAATAATAAGAATAAAATGCTTATGAATAATATAAACAAAAGGAATGAAATATATAAGATTAATAAAAGAACAGTATCAGAAAGTTAAGATATTAAGATTACATACTGTAATATCTAATAGAGAGCTGATGTTTATCTCTTTGCTGGGAGATTTTAGAAATACAAGTTATACAGAATAAAGTAGAATATTAGTGGGCAACTAAAGCAAAAAAATATATTTAAATATTACACTTCTTATAAAATAGATATGCATTACAAAAATCTGCAAATGGCAGAAATATAAATGTGAAAAATTGACTATAACTTAAATACAAAATACAAAATCATATAAAAATATTTGAAAATATTCTGAAAGGTTTTGAATATTGTATGTTATTATATTCACAAATACTACCTGAAATAACTCATTTCATAAGTCAGAGATGAAATTTGTGTGTTATATTGCTGAATTAGTGCATCCATTTTGATAGAACTGAAGTAGATTTTTTAAGTGTTTGAACTCAGGTAGGGAGAAATTAATTTGAATTAAGTACATTAACTTCCGAATACAATATAGACTACAATTTTTGATTCCTCAGAAACAGCAAGGCATTTACTTTGATCTCAGTAATGTATATTTTTATGAACTAGATAATAAGCTGAAGTATTTTTTAATATTTTGA
>NC_056741.1:1576810365-1576842865 GCF_019279795.1 Protopterus annectens | reverse complement strand
ACATAACAATGCTTAACTTAAAACATCACTATCACACTGACAAACAGGCCTGTCTGTAAGACAGTAAGCACTAGCCCATCAATGTTCCCAAGGTGAAATGTATGAAAATGTATAGCCTTATAACTTAAGGTGTCTTACTACTGATATCCCTCACATGTTGTAACATCCTAGGTTATATATGTGCATACCCCTCCCTCATAGAATGACTTACAAGGGGATATAACAGTATTGCATACACTGACTTCTGGACTGTACAAGGACACACATGTTTTGTCCAGCTGTACCTCACATATATATGGACCTTACCCAACAATATGTGTGGGGGTCCACAAGATCACTGAAATGATGGCAGGAATGCCAGCATGACATAATGATAGGCCACTACTTAACAACCTCTTACTGCATGACATATGGACAAAGGTTGACAGAGGTGTGGCTTGAGGCACAAACACAGGGCCAATATTGACATGTTGCTGTGATGAACTCATACATTTACTGGTGTAACAGGGTTTGTTGTGGCATATGTCTTCTGAGGGATATGAAGTCAGTAACTCACATGGCTGTCACCATGTACTGACTGCAATCCTCAGAGTATGCTACTGCATTTCTAAAGATAGGACATGTGTGAGTAACACAACACATGCAAGACTCCAAACACTGGCCAGTCTGCAGATAGCCCTACAGGTGAGATTTTCCTCAACCACATAACACTGTCATGACAGATATTAAATCATGTAGACCAGCCATGTCCACACAAAACCTGTTAAACCAACATTACGTCAAATGTAGAAGAACAAGACTTATATTCTGTCCTCATGTCTGGAACTGCCCCCTCCTGTTTGTTGGCCTGTCTCCACAGTGTATATTGTAAGAGGTATATCCCACTACCCCCTGTGATGCTGTTTGCCAAACACCGACATGAAGTCCTGCTTGCAGTGAATGAAAAGGGCCAGCACCCACATGATGATCCTAGTTACAGGAGTGTGTTTCCATGCAATTGGCTATGGGAATGATACCACAGCTCTTCCACATGCCATCAGCTAGTGGGGGACTGCAGTTTGTGCACAAGCCATCAGCTGATCATGAGCATCACTTACAAAACACAAGCTGCTGCCTAAGCAAACCAGGTGTACTTTCCCACATCCACCAGAGAGGGAGTGAGAGAGACAGACAGAGACAAAGTAAGAAAGGAAAGGGGTAGGAGAGTAAGAGCTAAGCAAGTTTGTGTCACACACTTACCAGTACAGGGTTTCAAACCACTGACTATGTATTGCTGTCACATTTTTATGCATTTATTGCATGCAACACAGAGCCTACATGTTTAAGAGCTGTCCAAAGGTATCTTTGGAGGTGACTGACATCAATAACAGTGATAAAGGAGGGATAAGGTACGTGTAGTACATGTGCCTGTCCACAAAAGCAGGTGTCAAGGAAGACACAATCACACTCTGTCAGGGATGCACACACATTATCACAGTTGGCAGGGTCATGATTAGAATTCCTAACTAACTAGTTTGCTACACTACAGTATTATGCAGGTATCACATGCACCACAGAGGTTATCAGGCTAATATATGGGCAAAGGGTATGTCAAGGTGACTGACATCAGAAGGCATGTTACAGTAGGGCAATGGGAGGTGTAGTGAGTGTGAATGGCTTCCAAATCATTAATCTCCACACACACTCAGACACAGATTTGCCAGTACTGACATGCATGGGTTCATTGCTTTACAGGTGTGTAGTAGTTGACTGTTCCAGAAGGCTGTGCAAGGCAAGGCAATGGGTATACCTTGGCATTAAGCCACATGACAATGGTCTGCAGTGCGGCTCATGGGTGTAGTCCCTGGATTGGCCCACACAGGTGGGTATTGTAATCACCATCCACTCATCTGGGTTACTATTGTGCATGGCCAGTGCTGTCCAATGCTTGCCATATATGTGTTCTATATTTCATAACATGGACAGTGTTTGGGTTGTGCAAATGTCCCACATGCATGTTCTGTGACATGTGGAAGTGTACCTGGGGTGTCTGGGGCATGTTGTGTAGACAGATTGTTATCATCTGATGTGGCGTTTCTGACCTCATGTGGTGAGAACTGGCTATGGAACTGAGGTTCATCCTGCACCTACATTAACAGCATGATACAGGTATTCACTGGTGTTAGTGGGATCTGTCCATACAGGGCATGTGTATAAGGCATGGTATTTCCTTTGTGTGTTACATTTGCTGACTCTATAGTTGTTGCAGGTGTCCAGTGGGGAACATAGCAAAGGACCACTGTAACCAATTACTTGCCTATTGTAGGGATGGAACATGGTGCCATGTCCTCTGTAGTCCACTGCAATCACACTGTGGTTACTATCTGTGGCCAATATGCAGGGAACTACCAACATAGTGGTTGTTGCCTAGCCAAGTGTGTTTGTATATGAGACATGGGTGGAGAGTGTTCCCTGGGTAATACAAGGGTTGCCTATATTGTTCCCCAATCCATAATGTCACATGTAGGGGTATGGATTGCCTACACCAGCTTCTCTGCTGTTTGACATCTGTTGTCCTTGTAAGGTGGACATTGTGACATATAGTAGGTCCTCAATGTAAGAAATCTGCAAAACCCACCCCACATTGAGTCCTGTTATTACACAATCACAGCTACCGCCACACAGGATAATGATGACAAACACACACACTTGACAGTACTGAGATTCAGAACCCTACCAGCTATGCAATGCTACTACAGTGTACTGTATTTTTCGCACTCACCACGGAACTTATAGAGCTAGTCCTTCCCCAAAGGTGTATTTCAAGGTGAATGGCATCAGCAGGCTTGCCAAAGTAGGGCAATGGAAAGTGTAGTGACTGTGACTGGCCTCAAAAGCACTGATCCCTTCACACACACACACACACACACACACACACACACACACACACACACGCACACACACACGCACATGTGCACACACGTGTGCACACACACACACACACACACACACACACACACACACACACACACACACACACACACACACACACACACACACGCACACATACACACAGTTGCACAGTTGCCATGTCTGGGATTAGAACTTCTACCTAACTAGTACATCACACTATAGCATTACTCAGTTATAGTGTGCACCATGGAGCTTATAGGGCTAGCCCTTCTCCAAAGGTGTAGTGTATTTCCAGGTGAATGACATCAGCAGGCTTGCCAAAGTAGGGCAATGGAAAGTGTAGTACTGTGACTGGCCTCAAAAGCACTGATCCCTACACACACACACACACACACACACACACACACACACACACACACACACACACACACACACACACACACACACAGTCTCACAGGTGCCATGTCTGGGATTAGAACTCATATCTAACTAATACATTACACTACAGCATTACACAGTTATAGCACGTACCATGGAGCTTATAGAGTTAGCTTTTCCCCAAAGGTGCATTTCAAGTTGAATGACATCAGCAGGCTTGCCAAAGTAGGGCAATGGGAAGTGTAGTGACTGTGACTGGCCTCAAAAGCATTGATTCCTCCACACACAGAGTCTTACAGTTGCCACAGCTGGGATTAGAAATCCTACCTAACTACTACATTACACTATAGCATTACACAGTTATAGCACACACCACAGAGCTTATAGGGCTGGTCCTTCCCCAAAGGTGTATTTCAAGGTGAATGACATCAGCAGGCTTGCCAAAGCATCGCAATGGAAAGTGTGGTGACTGTGAATAGCCTCAAAAGCATTGATCCCTACACACACACACACACACACACACACACACACACACACACACACACACACACACACACACAAAAAACGTCTCACAGTTGCCATGTTTGGAATTAGAATTCCTACTTAACTAGTACATCACACTATAGCATTATGCAGTTATAGCACACGCCACAGAGCTTATAGGGCTGGTCCTTCCCTAAAGGTGTATTTCAAGGTGAATGACATCAGCAAGATTGCCAAAGTAGGGCAATGGACAGTGTAGTGACTGGCCTCAAAAGCATTGATCCCTACACACACACGCACACACACACACACACACACACACACACACACACACACACACACACACACACACACACACACACACACACACACACACACACACACACACACACACACACACACACACACACACTCACACAGAGTCTTACAGTTGCCATGTCTAGGATTAGAACTCTTACCTAACTAGTACATCGCACTATAGCATTACACAGTCAATGCATGTGGCAAGGAGCCTATAGGGTTAGTCATTCCCCAAAGGTGTATTTCAAGGTGAATGACATCAACAGGCTTGCCAAAGTAGGACAATGGGGAGTGCAGTGTGTGTGAATGGACCATAAACCATTCACCAGGAAGCACACACACAACACTCAGTCACACACAGGTTTACATTTGACAGGAATGTGTATACAACTGCTAGATGAATAACGACTTGCACAGTCATGTTACACAGTTATCACAAGCACCATAGACACTATAGTGCTGAGGGCTACCAGAAGCAAATGTCTACAGTTATAGACATTTTCACATCATGTGGTATTGGCCAATTGCATGTGTGCTGGGTGGGTCAGGCCTCATGATGGGAAGCTCTTTGTCACTGCCTGTCATTCTTTTCCACACATCTATGTATGTGCATGTTTGGCCTATTATAGTGTGTTGTCCTTGGATATATGTGTGTATTCCTATCCGATGTGTGTTCAAAGCATTACTGGTGTACAATGTGGAGTGTGTGCACAAACATCTGCGACTGACAGATATGTATAGTCCACTGTTGTTGCCAGACATGGGCTTCATTAAGTGTGGGAGCGTGCCCAGTATGACCTTTCAGTATTTTGTTGTCAGACATGGGCTTCGTTTCTCTAAGTGTGGGAGCATGCCCAGTATGATCTTCTGTACTGAATGTATGAATCCATTCCAGGAAGATTGTACTCCAGTGCAGGCATTTGTGTTCTACACCTACAACTATCAACCTGTTTCTGCAGAATATCTGTAGATCAGTTGACAATATGGGGTCACAATGGGCAAAGGATAGTGGGATACTGTAACTAATTGTATCTGTGCTGCTTCTGCTACATGGTTTTGGTGTTAGCAGAGATATTCAGACATATTTACTGTTTTACTCTGTGATGTTTTATGTCATCAACTACTGACAGGTATACATATTTGCTTACAGTAATTTCCTGGGGAACACAAGATGAATGAAGCTGTGTCCGGTATTGTGTTCTGCAACCTACATATTCTTGCACAATCATGCCATTGTGGATGGGGAGCTGCAGACACTTGCTGATGGGTCTATGTAAATGGTCCAGCACCTTGGTACTGTGGTGGCTGAGGATCCCATGCTTATACATCTATCGACTCGACAGTATGGCCTTATCCTGCTGTGGCCATACCTCACAGCTGTACAGATTCACACAGGTTACCGAGAGGCAGGGCTCATATTCCTGGTCATTACCCCTTCACATTGTGGTTTATGAGCAGGTTTGTAGCCACCCATTCCTGTGTTTGCAGGCATGGATAGTATGTGCACACAGCTGAGTTTCAGACTTCACACACTCCATGGCATCCATGCTTCTACCCTTCTGTTATTCTATCCTCTTCCGAACATTATGCAAACAATATCTGATAAGTATCCCTATAGTTATCACTTCATCCCAGCAGTATTTAGAGGTTGGTTCACAGTTCATGCAGTAGGACATGGTGGACATGCTACTGGGATTCATCAACATGGCCTTGCATTTGTGTTCTGTGAACTGTGTTATGTTGTTATTTGGAGTCCATGAGATAACATACATTGGCAGTACAGGTGAGACAGGCCTTTGACAGAGAAAGTCATATGGAACAAAGGATAATTTGTTGTTAAACAAAGTTATAGTGGAGAACTGTAAGAAGGAGAAGAATCTAAGTATGGCATGGATTGACTACAAAAAAAATTGATAGTATTCCACATTCATGGATAAAAGAGTGCTTAAAAATGTATAAGATACACCCTACATTGATTGACTACATTACAGTAACCATGAAACAGTGGAAGACCACTTTGCAATTAAGCCATGATAAAGGACAGATTATTATCCCAAGGATAAAAATGCAAAGGGGGATATTCCAGGGTGACTCTCTGTCACCATTGCTATTCTGCCTTGCCATTAATCCATTAAGCTGTTTGCATAGCAGCTTAGGCCATGGCTACAATTTTGCTTCTAGAAAACAATAAAGTCTAATGACGTCTCATCTCCTCTTGTTGATGATTTAAAACTATATAGCTCATCAGATGAGGAAATGAAAGCACAGCCGCAGGTTGTCAAAACTTTTTCAGATGATATTGGAATGTCATTTGGTCTTGATAAATGTGCAAAAGCAACCTTTAAAAAAGAAAAACTGCAGCACCAGGAAAACATATGTTTTGGACAAGAATGTGATATAAAAGAACTTGAGCAAGAGGGAGTGTATAAATTCTTGGGAATTGATGAAGGATCGGCAATAAAACATGAACAAATGTGAATAAAGCTCAGTAAGGAGTATTTTAGAAGACTTAAATTAATCCTGAAAACAGCATTGACATCTAGGAACAAGATCCAAGAAATAAATCAATTTTCTCTTCCTGTCTTATCTTATAGTTTTGGAGTGATTGACTGGCCCCAAAAAGTGTTGGATAGATTGGATATTAAAACAAAAAGGATGCTTCATGCTTACTAAATGATTTATAAAAATCAGTGAGTACCAAGATTATATATTCCCCGCTCCGAAGGAGGGATGGCCTCCTTGAAATTGATTACATGTATAGATCTATAATCATGGGACTCCACACCACGTATCTACTGACCTCACAGGATCCAAATGTATTGAAAGTTTTGAAACATGAGGCGAATAAATCTAAGATGACATATCTGCTTAATTTATCAGAAGCATATCGACGTCAAGCAGGAATGGAAATTATACCAGAAGTAGATAAAAACCAGGCAGCAACTGAATGTGCTAAAAAAAACAAAAGAAATAATATAAGGTGAAGGACCAGATATGAAGGCAAGAAATGTGGAAAAAACATAAATATAGTTGCAAGTATAGAAAACTTCTGGAACAGCCTCATGTTGATCAGGAACGAACACAGGAATGGCTAAGGAGAAGTGAATTCACATCAAGAAATTAAAAGTTAATATTGGCAGCCCAAGATAGTGGGCTACATACATGCTGGTATACAAAGTCCATTGAACATGTGGGAGAAACAGACATATGTAGGTTTTGTAAAACTGAATTGGAAACAGTCACACACTTTGTTGCTGGTTGCGATGCACTAATGGCAGAGGGACTGTATACTAAAAGGCATAATAATGTGGCGAGACTGTTACACTGGAGATTGTGCAAATATTATGGTATCAAAGTGGCTGAAAAACACTGGAAACATGAGCCACAAAGAATCATAGAAAATGATGAAGTTTATATCCCATGGGATCACCCAATGCCAACAGTTCAAAAGATAGATGCTAGAAAACCGGATATAGTGGTCCAAGAAAAGAAGACAAAACTAGCACTGATCAATGAAATTGCCACACCCAGTGACTACAGTGTCTTGTGTACAGAGAGACATCTTGCATACAGAGAGACACAAAGTCATAAAATACCTGGATCTGCAGGCAGAAATGAGAGCCATGTGGAAGAAAGATACCCAGACAGCTCCAGTAGTAGTATGAGCAGCTGGTCTTATAAAATAATTTACAATCGTATTTAGATATGTTACCAGTTCATGTAACACCGTATGAATTGCAGAAGGAGTCATTACTGGGCACATTGCGGGTGCTCCGAAGAGCACTTTTGGCTAACATCAAAGAGTGACACAATACTAATTTCATGAACTTTAATTGTACTTTGACTTAGGAATGGGGTCCATTCCTGTCATGGTATTAGAAACCCAAAAGACTTGGAGAAATTAAAAAAAGCAGTACAGGTGAGACACAGGCCTTTGGCAGAGGACTGTAGGGCATTTGATAGTGATGCAGGCCATCTGTAGCAGGCCAGTGCACTGTGTCACTCCTACAGTCCAAGGCTGCAAGCCACTGTATTCCTCTGGGGTGACAGAGTAGGTGTGCAAGGTGTTAATGTCAATAGTTTCTGTCCTGATTGATCCATTGGTGTGGATGCTGGCAGGGTGCTGCTTACAGCTAGGGACACACCTGCATAGGACACCTCTTCAGCATGCTGCATTCTGTGGCTATTCCCATACATAGGTGGGGGTCATATTGTACTCATTCCCAACAGCAGGGATATTACCTGTGAGGTACCTGTGGCTGATGGTGGGGTGAGTTGAGTGCATGTGTGTTATGCAAGCTACTTGCAGCTGACTTACAGATATACATGGGGCATTCCACTTATGCTGGCTTGTGCAGGGACATCAGGATTTTCTCAGTACTTCATACCTGTACCTTTTGTCGTCTACCAGTGTTTGGCCAAACTACATCAGTATTCCATACTACACAGCCAACTAATGTGCTGATAACCTGTATGTACAATTCCAAAGGTGTGTCCATTTGACAGTAACATTTTATACACTCTCTGTCTAGGGTACTTCCACCTGTGTACTGTTTGTATGTCTGGGCCCACATTCATGCCATGTCCATCTTTCAGATTGTGACAGATATTACATCCGAACAATTAGTATGGATTACTGCTGGATTGTGTTTTTCTGGGATGCATTGTGTTTGGCACTGCAGCTGTGGGAACTTGGCCCTGTCATCAATAGTACTGGCCATTGGCCACCAGGACCCAACCCTCCATGCTTACATGCTGATCACTTTCACACAATATACAACACACAGCAACCTAACACACAGAGCCCTGCATATTGTACTCATGCAACAATCTATCCTGCTACGTTGGCCAGCTCAGGTAATCTGTGCTCCACTGTTATTATACCTACATGTACATGTTACTACATTTCTACATAGGATTGTGGGGGTGGGACACACCTGACAAATGTAAACATTTGCTATGACTGTACTGGTATTTCAGGTACTCTGTTAGCTTCCATTTCATTCTGTATTCTGACCTATCATGCAGACTAGAGGCATATCAGTGTACTACAGTTTTTAGGTTATACTGAGCTACATTTCAGTTTCAGACTTCTTACCGCTCAGAACTAACTGCCTGATCTGTTGTATTCTGTCTGTGTAGGTCTGGAGGGGGGCTGCTCTCCATAGCCATCAATCAGAGGCCTTAGCACACCCTTTCTTTGTGTTTGTCTACACCTGTCCTACTGGCTGAGACTGTTGTTGGTTATGTGAGCCTCACTGACATGCATGTGAGTGTCCTATGGACACACATTTGGCCCACCACATGTCCTGCGGTGGGTTTTGTCACCTTGTCTAGTACTGCCTACTATATTGACACCAATATTTGTTAAGGATTTCATGCTGACAATATAGGTGTCTACCATCTGCTGCCATACCATTCAGCCTCCCAATTTCCTTACATGCTCACATCCATACCATAGATACAGGTAACAGAACATACGACTACATTCAGCAATTGATAGTGAGAGTGACTTAACTTGTGACTGTGCCAGTGGCGAGGATGGTGCTGGAGGGCTGACTATGTCAGATGCACATAGTACACTCCCTATACATGGTTAAGCACAGGTAGTGTCATGTTTGGCATCCCTTTTACTGTATGTGTGAGTCAGAGAGAGGTGTCATTCCCTGGGTTCCTACCATGTCAGTGTATGTGCTATGCATTGTCTCTTTGTCAAGGCCTGGGCATATTGGGCACACCTCCTTCTGCCTACAGGGGCAAGCTCAGATTGTTCCTCCTCTGAGTCACTCTGTACCTGTGCTGGCCTTGGCAATGGTGGGAGACTGTGTGGCCCTGCCCCATGCGGTTCCTGCTGTAGCTCTGTAGCTGTTTCCGCAGGATAATATTGTGTAGCATGGCACATACAATGACAATTTGGGTACATGTAGCTGGTGAATACTGCAAGGCTCCACCGGATATGTCCAGGCATTGGAACTGTGACTTGAGCATCCCAAACAAATGCTCTATTATGATTCTGGTCTGTGCGTGTGCCTCATTATGGAGTTCTTGTTTGGGTGTGTGTGTATTTCTGATGGGTGTCATCAGCCATGGCTCCAGTGCATAACCAGCATCCCCCACTAGGTGGCCATATGGTATGTCCCCATTGGCAAATCTCTGGTACAGTTGTGTCATATGCCAGATGTGGGAGCTGTGATAGCTTCTAGGGCTGCCAGCACACACATTCATTATAATGCCCTGGGCAATGCACATGACCTAGCAGTTGATGGAGGGGAAGCCCTTGTGGTTTATGTAGACTCTACCCCGCTCATTGGGTGGTGCATTGATGTGTATATGCATGTAGAATATAGCACCCACTACCTCAGGGTATTCTGCTATTGGGTGGTAGAGATGCATATTGCTGCTCAATGCCTCACGAGTGTTGAAGAAATATATGTGCTCACCGGCATGTGCTGACATGGCATCCAGGAACTGGTGGAATACCCTGGATTCTGATGTCTGTAAGATCCCCATTATATCCCCAGTTGGCCTTTGGAAGGTACCTGTGGCTAGTATTCTTAAGCCTACACATACCTTAGTATCCACTGGGATGGGTTCCCCTCTGTTGGTTCTGTGTGAGAGACGTGGCCGGCACAGCTCAACAGTTTGCTGTAGGAGGTTCTTGTCCACCCTATAGCGCTCCACTATGTCCATTTCATGTAGCCCCTGGTAGATTACCCTGGGTCTGTACACTCTTCTCCTTCTCCTCACTGTGGTTGGTTGTCAGCACTGTCATCCTCACCACCCTCAGCCTCTTCCACATGTTGATTTATGAGAACAAAAGCAGCCTCTACCATTTTGTTGCTTTTGTTAGGTAAAATTTGCATAGTTTATAGTAGTGTTATTGGCTGGGCTGGACTGCTGCCTGTGTAATTGGCTGACTCTGATACATTTCACCTGCCAGCTATGCTAGTTCTCCTTGATTACCTTCCTACTGCTGTTTTACCTTCCAATTGCCTTCCTGTTTAAGCCCAGAGGCACTCCGCACAAACCCAGTGCTCAGATGTGAACGGAGCTGCTATTTCCTGGTTTAATTTTTTTTTAATTTTTTTTAATCCCAGTGCATGGCACGCACACCTGTTTAGGCAATATAAACACTGCTAGGCAGTTTCACACACATCCCCTTCCTTAGCTCTGCTAAGCTAAGGGCAAACCCAAGCCACAGAGCTTCATTAAGCTTATAGTATGCCTGACACACCCCTCTATGATGTCAGCTAACTCTTAGGCTTGCACCATGGTTTTCCTGCACCTACACAGTTGGGTGCTGGCTAGCAATGAGGGGATATCTGTGATTCAGTATCATTCCCCTCATTTGCATAGAACTGACTGCTAATGCCTAGTTACAAGTCTAACACTGAGCCTTCCCCCTTAGCAACTACTAGTCAGTGGCCTTGTTATCTTCTACCTGCCATTGACTATAATGGCAAAATGATGATTTTGCCTAAAAAGCCTTTTTCAAGGTTTTATTTTTATTTTCGGGCCGATCCCATTTGTGTGCCGCTGCCCTATGCTTAAACAGCAGTAATCGGCCAAAAAATAAATAAAAGTTATTTTTGTTATTTTGAAACTATTTTCCATGCCAATGGCCATATATCTGGCCATTGGCATGCCTTCCACATTATATACACCCTTTATTTGGGACTGTCATGGCTCCATTTTGTAGTTTGCAGAAATGTACTCGCTTACTAGCCAAATACATTTCTGCAGGTTACACTACTCCTGCAGGGATGGCTGCCTGCTTCCTGGATTGCTACTTCACCTCATTTGCATGGTTTTTACCTGCAAATGGGGTAATTAGCATACAGGAGCTGTGTCCATGCAGGAATAGTGCAGGAGCGCACGTGCACGTGCTGGGAGCTTGTTCCTTGATCTCTTGGCAGCCATATTGCCTCCAGCAGTTCTTGCACTATTCCTGCATGCTGTGCAGAGCTTGCTGAATCCTGGGGAATGTTACATGTATTACAGTCTTATATGCAATTAAATTAATATGGTGAATAAATGTGTCATATTATACTTTGAAAGAAAGCTTTTTAAATACACAGTGTGGATAGTTTTAATCTAGAGCTTCCCATTATATTTAATTATTGCAAATGAATACATTCCTTTGGGATCATTAATAGATTCTATGAACTTAGGCATTACAGTAGATTTTCCAGAGTATAGCAGCTCTTCTCCTCTTTTTGTTAAAAGAAGCAGGTGGTAACATTTCATAACCTAAGTTATTTAAATATTGTATATCTTGTAATCTTGTAAATCTTTATCAAGTGAGTCTCTTGCAAGAATATAATGTCTCCTCTATTTAATTTTAGATATCTCATTAAGGATTTCCTTTTGTTGCCATTTTTTAGTCTATTTACATAGGATCATAGGATCATAGGAAGTTACTAGGCTAATAGCCCCAGGACCCCTTTCAAGCCTAGCCAAATTCTAACCTTATTTCCATGATCAGCACCTAATGCCCATGTCTAAGAGGGACACAGGTGGAAATCCTGGTGTGAATTTATGGTTACCCATCCAATCGTCCAGATTGTGTTTAAAGAGGGCCAATGAGGTGCTCTGTTTGACATGAAGTGGGAGTCCGTTCCCAAAGTGTGGTAACCTCTGGGAGACAAATTTGTCCCTCCATAAGGTTCTATTAATGTCATATACCAGGTTAAGATCTTTAGAGTGTGTAACCCATGTACCATTGGTCTTGTGGATATGCAGCATTTCCAATAAAACAAGGTCAGAGATTGCCTTATATGCAAGGCAGAGAATGCCACTGAGTAGTCTGTATGAAACAGAAGAAAGTGACAGTAATTTCAGACAATCCACATAGGACAGATGCTGAAGACCTTCAATTTTCCTTTTGAGGAACTTTTGTGGTTTCTCCAATTGCTGCAGGTGGTTGAAAAGGTAGATACCAAAAAGGAGCATTGTACTCAATTATTGGCCTGAGGAGGGAAGAGTACAGGAAGGTTATAACTTTTTTTTTTCTGGAGGCAGTGCCCTTACTTATAAGATGAGTAATATAGAATGTCATTCTTACCATTTTGGAAACATGGAACAACAAAAAAGGAAAGTGAAGGCTTGGAGTTGACACCCACAAATTTTTTTTTATTGTAACAATGTTAAGCACTTTTGTCCTTGGTAAAATTGGACTTCATCAGAACCTGATGATTGTTAAAAAAATACTATGAGCAGAACATACTAGACATTGTTTGCATTTCTAACCAAATTACTGTTACTTTGTGTCAAGTTTTACCACCATTAATTCACAGGGATCATGAGGTTATAAAGGTTAATTTGGTGCTAGATAATTCTGCCAAACTGAAATCTAAACCAGTGCACAGAAGATTAATCAGAGATTACATGGAAGCAAACGGTCATTATGTAAAACTAAGTGGAGTGATGCTTTTAGTGGAAAAACTGCAGAAGAAATATGGAACGTTTTGAAAGAGAAATTGTTTGAGCACAAAAAAAAAAAAAAGTTTAACATCAGAATCTAGACATACAACGTTAGGGGGATATATTTCTCTAAGAACAAGATACCTTATTAAGGTAGGAGGCAAAACATATAAGAAATGGAAAAGAGGTTGAACTACAACTTTGAAAACTGAAATAAACAAGCTGGACAAACAAATTAAGAATAGTGTGAGACAAGATCAAAAAAGTTTATATAAAGATACTGAGCATTGTAGGAAACCATTTCATTGATAGATAAGATGTGGAAGGATTAGAGCCAAATAGATTGATAAACTGTGTGTAGTTTCTAAAACGTATTCATAGACACAGCAGATTATAAATATATTCACAAAATCTTATGCAAAAAAGTTTGGCTCTACAAAGGGAGTGATAAGTGACAGCCAGGTAACCTTAGATACTGCAATCAAATTAGATTACATTGAAAAATAACTATGCAAACTGGATCCAGGCAAAGCATGGGGGGGGGGCAGAATTAGCAATAATGACCTGAGAATACTTCAGCAAGACATTTTAGTACCATTATATCTATTATTTACTAAATCATATAAATATGGGGAGATTCTTCAAGACTGGAGACATGCATTTATTAAACCTGTTTTTAAGGGAAAGCGAAGTAGGACAAATCCAGAGTCAAATAGGCCCTTAACTCTACTTTCATGTTATAGACAATTAATGGAGAAATTAATAGAATTGGAAAGGTTGGGACTTAAAACCATATATCAGTATGCATATGTTTAAAACAGATCTATTACCACCTGTAACATGATGTTCTATAACAATATAATAACAGCTAGCAATGAAAACGTGTGTTGTGATTTCATTTATATAGATTTAACTTTATCATTTCATAGGATCATACACAAAACACTGATTAATAAATTAGGACAATTAGGTATTTATTTACTCTTGATAAGATGGATACCAGTGTCTTACAAATAGGACATGGCAAATATCATACAGAAATTGGACAGGTGAAATGCTTGGTAACAGTCAAGGTGTCCCACTGGGCTCTATCCGAGGCCCTTACTTGTTTATATTGTACCATTCAGACCTATCTTTTTCGTCTGAGGTATTCTACATGACCTGAATTTGGGATAAACTGGTTACATAAACGTATAAAACAGTCAGAAAAAAAACAAGCCAATGAATAAAATGATACATGGATGCACATAGGTCACAGCACACACACACTGCCATTTATTTTATAAAACAACGAAGCACTTTCATCTTGACTATCAAAAGACTTCATCAGATGTTGCAAGGTAACAGACACAGGACATTTAAAAGCTAGGGAACAATCACATGATTTCCTTAATCTTATTTCTTAAAGTGACACTATAAATTATGTTAAAACCATTCATAAAAAATCAGCAAGGCAATTGCCTAACTAAACAAGCATTCAAAATTCAAACATAAAATCATGTAATGAACAAATAGTAAAAATAGTAAAACCCTTTCTTATATTATAGTTTCATCACCTGTAAGCTTTTTGTTTTAATAAACAAGTGATAGATGAAACTTCATTGACCACTGGGGTACTGCCTGTAGTTTTTTAAATATTTGTATTTAAGTTTTACATAAACCAATTAATTATGGCATACATTTAAAAATAGAAACTTGTAAATAGGAAAAAACATTAAACAGAAACCAACAAAATCTGTTTACAGGAGTGTCTATTTAACAATAAGCTGTTTTTAAGGTTATCAATGTTTAACAATTATTATATCACTTTTAACAGTTATTTGTCCAATAGTTCTTTAAATTTCATCCACATATTGTTGGACAAAGTGATTCTCATGGATCTTGTTTTGATGGTAATTAATTCCAAATGGCATACTTCAGTTGCAATATTTATAAATTCCTTGAAAGAGGGGGTAGTTTCATTTTGCAATTTATAGTTACTTCTTTCCTTGCAATTGATAAGATAGACCATAAAAGTGGATATTTTAGTCTTTTAACACACTGAGGTATAGGAGTATTAAATAAAGTTAATGACTTTGTTAAAGAAAATTTGTCAGTAAACAAAGCCTGTTAAAAATGATTAATGTTATTCCAATATGGATTCATTATAACACAATCAAAATACATATTTTGTCAATCTGTTTTAACCTCCAACTTACATGTCCAACAAACAACCTTTTTCTTATACATTAACTCAATTCTATGAGTAGAAAAAAAGGATTTATGCATAAATTTCCAAGAAATAAAATCACCATTGAAGAGAAGAAGTTATCTGTTTGAATATAATAAATTATTTTCTTGTCCACTTCATTTGGAAGTTCTTTATTAATAAGCTTAAAATAATCCAACAATTTTCATTACAGATTTTTGTTTCTTTTTTGATCCCATTATATCGTTTGGATAAAAAACCCTTACCAATTATGTTTTGCTGATGATAAACATAAAAATTCAATTAATTTAAGAACAGAATTTCTTATCTTTGGTTGCATTGTTTTAATTTTACTTTCCACAATAAAACTACTATTTCGTGCATCTAACCACATGTCATTACCCAAATCATATGTATTTATTATATAAACAACTAAATGCTGTTTTTCATTTGCAACAATTGAAACCAATATGTCAGATTCCTCTCTTTAAATGTAACCATCATTGACAGCTTTAAAGTAGAAATATTATTTTGAGTATATAATATAGGAAGGAGTAAAAAAATCCATGCTTTTTATGTTATATTTTTATAAATGAAATTTCTAAAAATACTTAATATAGTTCAAATATAATAAGAATTTACTATTTGATGGATTCTATCTGTAAAATAATCTTTTTAACAACCAGAGAAAAGGGTATTTGAAATTAAATAGTGGTTAGTATATAATAAATGATTAGATTTTAACCAAACAATTATTTCCATTTATCAGTGTAATAGGTATTTATCCACAAATATATTGTTTTAACAATCGATGATATGGAGTACAACTCTAAATCAGATAAAAAAAAAAAAAACCTCCAGAAACCCAATCTCTAAAATGATGATTTATAGCAATTTGGGTTTGTTAGGATACCAAAAGAAGTCACGATTAATGAGTGGAATTCTTAATTTTTTGGAGGAGGTAAGGATAGTGATTATATTACATATACAATATTTGGTAGAATGATCATTTTAATTATAATAAGTCTCTCATCCATTGTAAAAAAAAGTTTATTCCATTTATTAATTAGATTCTTTATAACGGTTAGACTATTGTTATAATTAAGGTTTACTGTATCATTAATATTATTGTTATAATTATCCCTAATTTTTTTCTCTTGGACAAAACACTTTAGTGAATCGATTGCTTATATAATCAATATTAGTATTTTGGGGGTAATATCTTTATTTAATAATCATTAAAAGATATTTCAATTTTTTTCTGAAAAAGTTACATTGCCTCCAATACAGCAGAAAGTGAACTATTATTGCCATTTAAGGTTAAAAAATATCTTCAGAAAATAATTTGATTTTATATATCACATTCTCATTTATGTGTATATGTTTAACGTTTGGATTTGATCTTAAAAAGTTAGGAAATGATTCCATAACTAGAGTAAATAGTAAAGGTGATAGAATTCACCCTTGTTCATTTGATTCCTTTGGAAATTTGGATTGACTCTGAAGTATATGTACCTGTTTCAACATAAGCATAACAACTATCATAAAGTAGATTAATAAGATGTGTAAAATTATTAGAAAATTGCATTCCTGTAATAATAATAAAAGATAATTCCAATTAACACAATCAAAAGCACTATCTATGTCTAAGCTGATCAATGTTAAATTATCTTTTATTTTTATTTACATAATCAATTATTGTTATTCTTTTAATACTATCATATGAATTTCTATTTAATATAAAACAAGTTTGGTCCTCATTTATCTGGTAGGGTAGGTATTGCTTTAATTTGTTAGCATGAATTGCTATGATTATTTTATAATCTGCATTTAAAAAAGGGATTGGTCTATAAGACGAACATGTAGAAGGGTCTTTATCAGCTTCTAAGATTGGAGAAATAAGGGTATATTTCTAGGACGGAAGAACTGTTATTAATTTTTTGTTTACTTAAGAAAAAAGTAATATATTTCTGGCTTCTTTGGGCATTCATTTATCAAGTTCAGGGATAATGCCATCATTACCAGGAGCTTTGTTAGATTTTAGTTTATTAACCTAAGTTTGTAGTTCAGACATTAAAATATATGTATTTATTGCTTTCATTTGGACATCAGATAATTTATTTTTGTATGATTTCTTAGAAAAGTCTTAATTAATTCTTTAGAATTTATTAATGTTTTGTGTTGATTTATTCTATTAAAATGATTACGGAATTATTTCAAAATCTTCTACTTCTGTAACCTTTCTCTTTCTCTTGAGTGAATAAATCTCTTTAAAATGATTTAAATCTACTAAGAATTTTTGTTCTAATAATTAACCTGCACATAGATTTTGGGTTACAGAAGAATTTTTTATTTTAAGCCTTTCTAAATTAGGGGCATTACATTTATAATTACAATTACAGGAAACATGTTCCATATGTCACTCCTTTACTTCCCAAGTTTTACAAGAAAGGAAGAACAAGTTGAATGTCAGGAGCTTGATTAAGTCTTCCTTTCAGGAATTGTTGGAGCAAGGTCATCCAACTCATACCAAGCCATCTAAACCTTCAAAAACATCTTCCACTACTGGATCTTCAGAGCCGGTAAAATCTCCCTAATCCAGTAAGTCAAATCTAACAGACCTTCAACTTCATCGCCACTGACTTTGGAGCCGATGGTTATTAATATGAGGAGCTGGTCCCAGTTATTGGAACCAGTATCTCCCATTTTGAAATCTCTGAATTTACAGTCTGTAGCTTCTTCGGCTCCATCCTCTGGGTCCTCAAAAAGCCTATCAGACATGGATGTGGATCATGTGGTGCAGAAGCTCCTGCAGACACCGGTGCTGGCAAAGCTTTTGTTGGGGGTGACTCTTCAGGCTTCGGAACCATCTAACCCTCCTCCCCCTATATCTGTTCCTCCTCTGATCCGAATCAATGTTTTGGAGCTGGAGTGCTTGGAACTGATGATAGTGGAGCTGTTGGTACAGAGACCTGCTCTAGGACTTTTGGATCTGACTTCTTAGAGTGCTTCGGTGCTGAGCGAAGAGTCTAGGAGCTGGCACTCTCTAGTCAGGTCCAAGGAAGAGAGTCAAACCGATCTTCCAGGTCTGACTTTGCCTCTCGGGGCTTCGGCATGGTTGAGCTTGGCTCCTACCTCTGTCTCAGAGCCTACCATCTTGGTGCTGAGGGAATTGACTGTATCTTCAGATCCAGGAGTTCCTTCGCATGGAAGCCGAGAGCCCTTCCATGCCATGAGGAGAGCATTGTCCCCATGGACAACCACTTCATAAGGACCAGCAGCTTCTTCCTTTAAAGCTCCAGTGTCTACTTTGTCATCACAGATTCCCCAAAATAGTAGAGACCCAGAGCCTCAGGAACCCCAATTGGGGGTTCGCTTCTCTTCCAAGACCTCACCAGAAGCTCCCACTGAGGAGGTCCTTTAGAAGAGGCAATGCAAGAGGAAGCATGTGGACAGAATCCAACAATTCACACACTGACTTGGATGATTCAGAAGGCTCCCCAAGGTCACCCTCAGAAGATATCTCCTTTGCAGATATGTTAGAGATTCTCAAACAGAGGGGTGATTGGCAGCCCATCAAATCTACTGATGATGAATCAGTCTGCCTGAAGGCTTTCAGGTCTCAGCCCTCTGCCTCTTGGGTGTCTTTGCCTTTCAATGAACTCATGGACTTAGTTTGTTGAAAGGCATGGGAGTCTCCAGATACAGTGGAACCTGTCCCTAAGAGGCCTAATAAGTTTATTACCTCACCACAGGACAAGGCTTTTCTCACCAAAGGAGTCCCTGTTGATACCATGGTGGTGGCAGCAGCCACCAAGAAGGAGTTATCCAAAACTTCGATGTCAGTCCATCCACCGAATAAAGATTTGAGAGTCATGGACAGATATGGAAAGCGTATGTTTACTTCAGCGATTTTTGCTCTTAGGTTGCTGAATTATCTTACGCATTTCACTAGATTGCAAAGAGATCTCCTCAAAGAGCTAGGAGATACTCTACAGGGTTCAGTAGCTGTGGGACTCTCAGATAAAATATCTTCACAGCTCTCCACCCTCAATTCCCTAACAAACTTGTCCATGCATCTGCTTTCATATGCAGCTGATGGAGCGAGCAGAGCAGTGGGTACAGGAATTGCTCTTAGGAGACATTCCTGGATGCACTTATGTTCTTTTGTGGAGACCTTTAAGTCATCCTTTATCAACACCCCTTTTGATGGCTCATCCCTTTTTGGACGCAAAATGAAAGAAACACTTATCAGGTGTGAACAAGATGGAAAGACTCTGTCTGCCACTGGAGTCCATTTTTCCACACCTACCAGACCTTACCCCAAAGGTCAGAAAGGAGGAAAGATGTGGTTCCATAAAACTCAAGGAGCTTTTCAGGACACACATGGCAAACCGCCCCTTCAGAGCAGAGGAGAGGGGCAATAATGGAAGACACCGTCCACGCAGCAGAGGGGGTCCACAGAACCAGGGTGACAGAGATCAGTTCTTTTGGAAGCTTTATCAGCACTATTGAGAGGAGGCCCACCTGTCCATCTCTGGAGGCAATTTGGGGATGCTTATCTTTGTACCCAAATGCCTTGCTAAAAATAACAAAAGACAGCTGGGTACAAAGCATCATACCCAGAGGTTATTCTATTCCATTTCCACTCTACCTCCCTCAATAAGAAAAATTCCAGATATTCCACCCAGTCACAGGGAACAAGCAACCATAGAAAATCAAAGGTTACTACAAAAAAGAGTCATCCAGCCAGTCACCGCAGATCAGATAGGATCCGGAACTTACTCAAGGTTATTTTTAGTTCCAAAGAAAACTGGGGACTAGAGACCCATTTTGGATCTCAGCAGATTAAGCAAATCTGTGAAAAAGACAAAGTTCAGGATGGTTACACTGTAGTCCATACTTCCTTTTCTAGGGAAAGACAACTGGATCTGCTTGATAGATCTCCAGGATGCGTATTACCACAGAAAAATGGACAGACCATCCAGAGATCACCTGCTCTTTCAGCTGGGTGCCAGTCACTACCAATTTCTAGCACTGCCCTTTGGTCTCACAACAGCCCCCAAAGTGTTCACCATATGCATGGCAATAGTCACGGCTCACCTGAGATGTTTGGGATTCCAGGTCTTTCCATACTTAGACAACTGGCTCCTAACCACCACCACCAGGCATCAGCTCATTCAAGCAAGGGACACTACTATGAATCTAGGCTGTCAGTTGGGGATTACCATAAATTTAGAAAAATCTGCCTTATTGCCATTGCAACATACCATTTTTATAGGAACAGATCTGGACACCACCACAATGACCTTAAAACTTCCATCAGAAAGGGTTTGTGCTCTTTGGCAGCAGGTTCTAGCCCTTCTCTCAAAAGAAAAAGCACCAGCTTCCACAGTTCTCAAATTGCTGGGTACAATGGCGGCAGCAATCATTGCAATTCCACTGGGTCGGATGCAAATGTGGATACTACAATGGCTCCTTTTCACCCAGTGGTCCTTTCAGATTCTCCCAATGTCGCATCAGATTATAATCATGAATTCATGCAAGCAGGACCGTCAGTGGTGACTGACATCGCATTGTGTAACAATAGGATGTCCCTTTGTTCTACCCAACCCAATTGCCATAGTGACCACAGACACTTCCCTGATGGGGTGGGGGGGCATTATCAGGGAAGAACAGCCCAAGACACATGGATAGAACATGAGGCTAACCTGTATATCAATGTCCTAGAGATGAGAGCGGCACTTCTAGTGTTGCAGTCCTTTCAAGACTCTCTTCCTCAAGTGATCATTGCAATCCAGACAGACAACATGTCAGTAGTCTAGTAGACAAACAAACAAGAAGGAACCAAATCTTACCCCTTATGTCATGAAGCCTTGAGAGTATGGCAATGGGCAATCTCCACCCAGCACTTTCTGATAGCAATGAACATCCCGGGGAATTCCAACGTGATAGCAGACAAATTGAGCAGAGCAGTTCTATTGCCTCATCAGTGGTCCCTAAAGAAAGAACTGGCAGAAGACATATTCCACATATGGGGTCAGCTTTGCTGCGATCTTTTTGCCACATCCATAAACATGAAATGCAGCAGCTACTTTGCCCTAATCCCCCCACCAGGGGGAGCACCAAGAGATGCACTCGTATATGAATAGCCCCCCAGGTCTCCTTTATGCTTTTCCACCATTACCTCTGATAACCAAAGTTTTACAGAAAGCCAGTGCTCTGGGAAGGACCATAATTCTGATAGCCCTCTACTGGCCTTGCCAGATTTGGTTCCCCTGTCTTCAGCCTCATCTATTGAAAGAACCATGGATGCTGGACCCAGTTCCAGACCTCCTGATTCACTCATCAGGGCTCTTCACCCATCCCTTCACTCCCTCAAATTGACAACTTCACTGCTCCAATTCCAAACATAGCCAAGCTTTAGAATCTTTCAGCTGCAGCGCAGCATATATTGACATTTTGTCACAAATAATTCACTAGAAAACTATATCTCAACAAATGGAAAAGATTTTCAATGTGGGCATTACAAAATCAAACTGATCCTTATTTAGCTCCCACAGCTTCTTTTTTGGAATGTTTGACAAAACTATTCAATGAGGGAACAGCTCCTTCAACTATTCGAGTTCAATTAGCAGCAATTTCCAACTTTCATCTTGGTGAGAAAGGGTCTAATATCATGTCTCATAGACTCTCGAAGGCATTTCTCAAAGGCACTATACATTTAAGACCACCCATCAAATCTCCTCTTTCTCCATGGAATCTAAATTTTGTGCTATCACAAATAATTCTGCCACCCTTTGAACCAGCCTCTTCATGTGACCTAAAATATATTATGTGGAAAACCATTTTTCTAGTAGCGATTACTTCTGCTCGGAGGGTTTCAGAGTTACAGGCCTTGTCCATAAAACCCCCTTACATGATATTTCATAATGATAGAGTGTCTCTACAAACAAATCTCTCATTTTTACTGAAGGTATGCTCAGAAACAAATCTCAGTCAGTCTATAGAATTGCCTGTATTCTTCCCTAAGTATGGCAGTGAGGCAGAGTATGTGCTCCAGAAGTTTGACATTCACAGACAGCTACGCTTCTATTTGGACAGAACCAAGCATTTCAGGAAAACAGATCAATTCTTTATTTCCTTCTCAGACTCCAAGAAGGATGCTCCTGTTGGTAAAACCACTTTATCGAAATGGTTATCAGACTGTATTTCCTTTACTTACAGTTCAGTGAATTCACCATTACAAGACAAGATAAAGCCCACTCAACTAGAGCTGTATCCACTTCCTCAGTCTTTTCTGCCAAATTATCAATAGATACACAGCTATTTGGTCAATGCCTCATACATTTATTACTCATTACAAAGTGGATAGGGTCTCCAGAGACATGGCTTCCTTTGGTTCCACTGTCCTGAAGAATATACTCCCGTGAGCCACCCAAGAAGATGGTGTTTAGGACATTATTCCATCAGTAAGAATGAAGACAAGATGGAACAACTTCACATAAAGAAGTAATGTACTTACCATAACTTTCCATGTGAGTTGTTCATCTTGCCATCATTCTTATGTCCCACCCTCCAACCCCCTTCCAGGCTTCTTGAGGATTGAGAACCTGAGGTGAGGTATCGCTGTAATTGACCTTTATCTAGTGTCGTCTATACTTGCTATATTGGGAGATGGCTTACACCATTGTTGGCAGCAAACAAAATCTGAGGGAAGCACCAGTGAATCATGGGATGGGGAGTAGGCCTCAAGCTGGTTGAAAACTTTTAGCTTTTGCATTTGGCCGAGTCGGAGTCCATCAGTAAAAATGAAGGCAAGATGTACAACTCACATGGAATGCTATGGTGAGTACATAACTTCTTTTTTCCCAGTCAAAAAATAAATGTCTTTAGTAAAAGAATGGTTAGTCTTTCGCTTTCCCCTACATATTATCTAATGTTCTTTTCATCCAAATGTTTGTAGAAGGATTACTCTTCCAGTAAATACATATTCATTAAGTCTGCCTTATTATCCAGTAAACGCATTGACACTATCCACCAATCAAATTAGTTGACTGTGAACAATTCTAGTTCACTCCTGGGTGGAAAATATGAATAAGCTCAAGCTACTGGGGCTACAAAAAAGAAATCATTTTTTTTTTAAACTAAAAAGGAAAACTCAAGCAGGAAAAGAAAAGAAACAACGTTTTCTCATAGCGATCAACTTAACACTCAACATACAGCTGTCAAGCTCTTTCTTTGTTCTAACCCCACCACCACAACACACAAAAGACAGAAACACTAGACAAGAGGGACAGAAATCAGTATAACAAAAGTGATACAATCATCATATCTTTCCCAAAACAAATCACAACATCCCCATTCAACAAAAAATGCCTTCCACGTGCACACCTCAAAAAAAAAAAAAAAAAAAGAGCAACCTGACAGCTTAACATCTATTTTTATTCACTTGCCAATAACCTCTGTACACCAAATGACTGTATCTTACCCAAGCCATCCATTTACATCATCCAAAGACCCACACAAATGCCACAATGTCTCACTACAAAACAAGAACGCATCTATAAGTCTAACAGCATACATCCCCCATCTCTTTCATCCAAGGGAACCCACAGCATCACAGTTCTGCACATCATAAGCCTCCAAACCAAAATGAGTCATTAAAGAAACTAAGAGACACAAAAAATATATGCTGCACAGTTAGCTCCCTACAAACAAAGAAAGGTAGTCACACATAACTTTCAGAATGTAAACCAACATAACTGTTCACTTTATTCAAAGAGAGGATAAGAAAAAAGTAGAAAGATAAATAATGGAGACCTGGAGAATATATATATATATATATATATATATATATATATATATATATATATATATATATATATATATATATATATATATACAGGTCAGTTTAAACTTGTTTGTTATATTTTCAAGTGGTATTGTATCACATGCTTTGGCAAGGTCAATAGATGCTGTGTAGACAGCTTGTCCACAGTCTAAAGCCTGATTAACTTTCACAAAGAAATTCACATGCATCATTAGACAGGATCTACCTTTAACATAACCAAACTACTGGGGGCAGAGTCTAATATGATTTTTGATATCATAGCTAATCAGATCAGTTATATGCTCCATGTCCTTGCATATAAAACCCATTAGACAGATGGGCCTATAATTCCTGGGGTGTGTGGTTGGGCCACCCATGTCAGGTGGCATCACAACAGCTGTGTGTCATTCATGGGACAAAACCAGTTGCTAGGCTTATGTTGAAGAGGCTCAGGTATGGGTCTGCTGGTACTTACTTAGTGCTGTTTATTAGGATACCCGGCATGTTTTCAGGTACCATGGATGAAGAATTCTTCATTTGGGAGTACCTTCAGTACATGTTATTTGATGGTGGTTGGTGGTTTGATTCCATCAGGGATAGGTCTGGAAAAGATATCTATGGGGGTGAAGTTGGCACTAAATTTATTTGCCAACATGTTGGTGATATCGACTGGATTGAAGCCATTCGTATTACAAATAAACTCAGAGAAATGGATGTTATTTCTTATTTTTCTGACAAAACTAAAGAAAGATAAGTAGTTGTCTTCAGCTTTCTATATAGTCTGAGTTGATGGGATGCCTTTATTTTTCTTCTGTCCTTTTTAGTTTCTTATTTACTTGTTTGATGCTCTCCTTAATTTGGGGCTATTTCTTTTCATTTCTATTAGATAGTTGTGTAAGTTTCTTCATTGTATGACATAGCATATTAATGCTTCAGAACCACTTTGGTGATTTGTTTTTAGACTTTCTCATTTGCTTGGATCTACCTGGGACTACCAATTTAATATGTATGTCTAGGCGTGAATACAATTTTTCTGCATAACTCAGTATTATGGAATATATCATTATACTCAAACTTAGACTTCATCATAAATCACTACGAGATTCATACATTTGAAGTCCTTGAATTGTGTGGTATTTGATTCTAATAGTTTGGATATTCTGAGGGAAAAGGTTACTAATTTGGTTGTGGTCTGACTTGAGTGGTCAGGGGAATACCTTGGTGGTGGTACATACAAGAGCCAAGTATGTTAAGACCAGGTAAAACATATTCTATTCTTTTCTCTAGTAGGATATTTAACCATCTTTTCCAGGTAGCTTCTGTTTATAAAATCTAAGAATTTTTCTGTATATCCTACATTGTGGTAAAGGTCCTCAGTTATTCATTGGGTAGTCTTTCCTGCACTTATAACATATATCTCGCCATATCCCTTTGGGTTCTGTGCACCAGGTCATTTATCCAACATGGACCACCACCATACCATACTCATATTGTCCATTTAAAGGTCTTAAGGGTCCTTGTAGCAATGGCAAAGGTCTTAAGGGTCCTTGTAGTAATGGCAATCATAGCTACTGAGAAGCAAATCTCTGTCACCCTGCTTTTGCTTTTTTTTTTTTTTTTAGTTGTCATTTGTGCAACAGGTTGGATACCTGTCTTTGGTGCTGCAAGGCCAGAATGCTGTGGATTCAAGTCACATTCAAGGGAGGTGAATTCTGATACTGCAGTGCAGCATTAAGGGAGTTCGACACACCTGAGTGTATTGTCCTTTGGATAAAATGTTAAACCGAGGTCCCATCTACTTTAGTTGGTGGTGTCTTCGGTAGATGTAAAAGATCCCATGGAACCTATTGAAAAGAGTAAGTTTTTTTATTAATAACTAAGAATGAAGTGAAACACCACTAAACAACAATAGAAAAAAATAAAAAATGAATGGCACTCCAAAGTAGGTTTGGTAACATTTGTTCACCACAAGCTAAGTGCTTATATGATATGCGTCATAAACTCTAATGAAGCATATCAATTAGGTGAAAGCACTTAGTCTGTGGTGAATGCATTTTACCAAACCTACGTGGGAGTGCCATTCATTTTTTATTTTATTATTTTTTTCTGTTGCTGTTTTCTTTATTAACCCATCCATCTTACATGAAATAATTTCATCAACAGTCTTTTTTATATGTAAAAATCAGATGAATGAGATTTTACATCATAAATAAATAATAAATGAAAAAAATAAATGAAGGAAATAATTCATAAAAACACAAATATTAAAATCACTATTTTAAAATAATTCCCTCCTTTACAAATTATTTTTTTATCTTACCAGTAATTTCCTTATCATTCAAACTTTTATTAAATACAATTTTCCTATATCTAATTTGCCATATTTGACATATACATGGTATAACTACTGTATCTGTCTTATGAACTAATTTTCTTTTCTTCCCATGCCATCCAAAATAAATATTTTCTATCTTAATTTTTTTTACCCGGTCCCATTCTTCATACTTTGCTAATTTTTCCCATAATTTCTTTATTCTCCTACATTGTAATAAAAACTTCTCATGTCATACCTCTACATAAGGGTGGTAGCTCCACCGATCTCTCCAATTATAGGCCTATAGCTATCTTATTACCACTGGCTAAAATTATGGAAAAGTGCATCCATAAGTAGCTTCTGCACTATCTAATCCAGAACAATCTACTGGCAACATCTTAGCATGGCTTCCGACCACATCATAGTACCACCACAGCCCTTCTGACTTACTCTGATGCTATTAACCACCAACTACTAATTTCCACCTTGAAAGCAATTTCCTTAGGCAATCATTCTATCCAGTGGTTTCAATCATATCTCTGCAATAGACAACAAGCTATCCTATGGCAAAATAAACTATCCAACCTCCTTCCCAATTCCCTTGGAGTCCCCCAGGGATCTATTCTGGGTCCTCTTTTGTTTCCATTTTTATCAATGACCTCCATTTGGCCATTCCAAATGCTAATTGCATTCAATATGCAGATGACTCTACTTTAATCTGCTCAGCCACCTCCCTACCAGTATTGCAGACACTAACCCAAAATACCTTTAATATAGTTGAAAACTGGCTTTCTGAGTGTTGAGTAATTTTAAATCCAAATAAAACTAAGCTTCTACTTTTCTCTCCCACCCAAAGGTCCTCTATTTTAGCCTTCTCTATAAAATCAAATGATGGTACTACAATATCTCCTGATGTGTGTACAAAACATCTTGGAGTTTTGGTTGATAACAGTCTCATATCTGATAAGTTTGTCAACCAAACTATTAAAACCATTCACAAAAAATTGATACATTATATAGGATTAAACCTTTTCTTACCACACCTGCTAGAATAGCCATAGCCCGTTCTCATCTACTCTCTACCCTTTTCTATGCCTCCCTTCTACTTACCAACTTAAACAAAAGTGATCTTAATAAACTCTCTTCCTGTTATAACCACATAGCTAGATTTGCCACTGGTATGCCTTACAGAACACATCACTGTAAGCACCTAAGCTATTTGGGCTGGCTAGAGTTGCCCAGCCTATTAAAGTACAATCAACTAATAATGGCTCACAAATATTCCTGCTCTTAAAGTATTATTTACCCCCATAGTAACTTTAGACCACTTTGCTCATCTAATAGACTGGTAGTCCAAACTGTCAAATCCAAAAACATGGTGGGTGACTCTCTGTTTTCCAATTCTGTTGGTAAAACTTGGAACTCACTGCCTGATGACTTCACTCGAGAGACCTCCCTAACACAATTTAAGAAAAGTCTCAAGCAGTATCTTAATAAACATTGGCTATGCTCTTGCTCTAAACCTGACTAAAGTTTTGGAATACCTGTGTATTTATACTATGTAATGTGTTTTTATTAAGTGTGCTATATCTCAAGTATTTGACTATATAACTCAAATGTCTCTACTGAGCTTGTAAACTTATGAGCTTGTAAGCTTTAATTGCATATTTTTCTTATGCTTATTCTTGTAACTACCTTTGGAGCTTTTCTCCCTGGGCCTCTGTTGAAAATGGACATGTATCCAGTCAGACTTTCTCAGTCAACAAATGGAAAATAAAAATAAATAAATAAATAAATATGCTCAATAGAGTCTAACTCTCCACACTATGAATTCTTCCACAGCCTTATATGTATTTCCCTTTTAAATGGCAACTTTCTAATCATTGCTCTCCTTAAAAAGTCTGTCCTTCATCTCAAACTTTAAAGCTTTTTTCCTTTCTTTATTACTTATTTCCATTTCCCTACCCAAATGCAATTTTTCTCATGGATATAAATAAAACATTTTTTCTCAAAATATTCTCATACCAAATTCTTTATTGTTTTCTATGATATTTATATCTATGTTCAAACATATTAATTTATTTCTCAATTCCATGCCTAATATATTTCAATTCTATACACAATCCTTTATACTTCTCATTTATCACTTTCCATATAATTCCATCCATAAATCTTTGATTTATTTATTTTATTTATTGATATTTATTTACTGGGATACTACACTGATGTTACTTGACCACGTGTATTCACAGCTCATGTGAACAGGATCACATAATAAATGAGCAAAACATATTTACAGATACAAGTATATGCCATAAAACATATTTTCAGATGAAAAAATATATAAAAACATTTAGTTCAAGAAGCAGTTTACAAAGTAAAAACATGGATGGAAAAATGCAATTATGCTTAGCAGACCTTTATGGATAAGATGTAGCCATAATAATTGAGATGGCTTATGCTTCAGGGATAGCAGCATATGATTATATTGAGAGGTATGAAGACATTAGAAGAACCAAGTGAGAATAGTTGCAGGAAAGGATGCCATGGGGAGAAGATAAAGAAATGGAGAGAGAGGCATGCAGAGGGAAGAGAAGAAGGAAGAAGACAATTGTGAATAATGCAAAGAGGTAGGATGAATAAGTAGACAGATGGTCAGGTAGGGTGTCTTCCTTAAGGAGTTGAGTAGAAATAATAAAGGTTTGCTACTTGGATGCATGTAAGCATTAGCCCCAAGGATGACATTATCCAGGATATACAGAATGTGTACAATAGGCATGCATAGAGAGAGAAGGGAGGAGGAATGTTAGGAAATGGATGCAGAATATAAGGAAGGATGGGGGTGGTGAGATGCCAGACTTTATGAGGTATGTATCATCAATTAATTTACTGCAAAGTGTGAGAGAGTGTGAAATTGGTAGTCTTGGATGTGTGAAGAAGGTGATATACAGTAATAACCAGTCATCTTGGGGATAGCATTTACAGTAATAACAGGGCCAAGCTGTTAAATATTTTAGATAGCAGATAGGAAAGGGCAGAAGTACAAGCACTTCCCCTGAGGTGGTCTGTACTAAAAGGGAGAAATGAGATATGAAGGAGGAAGGTATCCAATAAGGAGAACTTGGGGGAGGGTAAGAAATGTGAGGAAATGGAAAACAACTGTTTTAAGGAGTCTGAATAATGAGGCCTGAATTTGGAGTAGGGAAATTTGTTGCTACTTATTTTATGAAGGACTGCTTAAAATATTAAGAAAGAGATAAATAATAACAAGGCAATAGTGCTATTAGGAAAGAGTGAGCGGAGAGAGAAATAGGTGGCTGGTAAAAGAACAAGGAAAACACAGGTAGGAAAGGAGTGATACATAGTAGCTTGTAAAAAGGGCAGGTGTAACAGGTGATAGAGGAGCTAAGAAAGATGTGCATGAAGAAGGGAAGTAAATGGGACAACAAAGCATCATTTGGGAATAAATAAGGAAGTTTAAAGTGGAGGTAGGTGGCCCATTAGTGGATAGCCATTAGAACAGTTGGTGGCCTGATGACAACTGTTGGAGAAGTTCAAAGGGAGAGGCAGACCAGTTATACATGTGGTAGTGATCTAGTGAAGTGCATACAATATTTGTAAAGAATCATAAAACCATGCTGTAACACAATTCCATGGGTGCAAAACCACAGGACTTTAATAACAAAACTCAAATTATTTTGTCTCTATCAATAAAAGACTTCATCAGAGCTATACAATCAGAGGGTAGGTGCTCTTAAATAACAAATAATCATGTGACTTAATAAAATGGCTAAATTTAAAGACACATGCACCATAGTTACATAAACCAAACATTTGCACAAAAATTAAGCCAATTGAATGTACAGATTACCTGCATGCAGTTTAAATAATTGAGCAAATGAAATGCTTTCATTTATTCTTGGTTTGGCAGTAGCATCACTTTTTAATGGTATAGCAACTCTGCAGTTCCAGACACATGGAATTCTATGGCAGCATATTTATGGATTCTTGGTTTGCTGCTTTTTTACCTGTTTTTGATTCTAAGATAATGGAATAAGTTCTGGAAACCCAAAAAGATTATACTTTCCATATTTTAATATATTTCTTTTTTGCTTCACTCCTACCTTTTTCATAGGTGTTTAAGTCTACGTTATTTATTTTTTTCCTCATATTGCATTTCTCTTACGTCTATCAGTCATCTTGTATACTTTGTAGTAAAATGGAAAAATAAGACGCTGATGGCTGTAATGTCCAAAAAAGGCCTTTACTAGTGCAAAAACACAAGCGCCTTCACAAACGAGCTTCTTCAGGTGTAATTCAAGCAATGTTTTAAATGAAATCTATCACTGTATGTAACAATTACAAAATTCTCATTATCTATAGTCATCACACTGTTTTTAATGCATCTTCCTTTCCTTTTCATTAATATCTTTAATTTTCAGTTTTTTAAAATGCTTATCCATTCTATTCTTTTTATTACTTTCAGCTATTGTGCTCTAAACAGTGAAGTGGTCTTTAATATCTATTAGATTCTTTCTTCTCTTATTTTCCTTCAAACACTTCTGCATATATAACAATCAGTTTCTATTATCATCTGTGTTTTACAAGGTTAATCATGTTTTTCACAACAGACATCCACTTTCTATCATTTCTTTATACTAATTTTAACATATTTACCCATATTTACTCTTCTCTGTCTTTTTCCTCAAATTACAATTAAAATATTTTATGATAATTACTTCCATATTTTACATAAAATCTGCGGTGGTGGTGCTGCGGTAGCATTGTCGTCTCACAGCAAGATGACTTCCATATTTGTACATATTGATAATTTTGTAATATCGTTAAACAATTTGGGTTTATGTATCACTCTCACTGGCTCACTTACTCTCCTAATATCTAGTATCAAAACTCTACCTACCATAAATATGCTGTCAAGAATTTTGATCAATATACATATCCCAGATCATTCATTAGGTATAAAAGAACACACCACATCACTCCCAGATTTCTTTAAAGACATGTAAATTGTTTTCTAAAATGTATCTGATATCAAATAAGCAAATTATATTACACAAGACATTCTCTATTTGAAAAGCACCAAGCATTTCAAATTCCTCGTTATTAAAATGTAATGCCCAAGCATGAATGTTACCCGTACCATTTGCACTTTGTTTTTCACACTTTTCTTTTACCTATAATACTACCCATCTGTCTAACTGTCTGTAACATAATATATGCTTCCTTCTTCTGAATGCAATATTTAATTATTATTGTATGTTGAGTTGTTTTTAAGTTGTTTTCAATTGTAAAATTATTGTGCTGAAGTCTTCTTTTCATTGAATATCTTCCTTTCTAACAGTTTACCTTCTTCATCCAAATTACCAATTATGGGGTAGTACACTATTACTGCTGTCCACTATCTCAAACTTTTTATGTCTTTTATGGTGACTTTCAGTTTTCCTCTCTAGTATTTATGCAATAAACCCATATATGATGATTCCCCCACATCTTTTACTCTGTAATGTGCATTTTATTCTTTTTTATGTCAATTTTCAACAAAGTGAACAGCTTAGCTTTGAACATTCTTGTAGCAAATTAAAACATCCCCACCAAAAAAAACAGGCTCCAATATGCAAGCATACCTTTGTTTCCCTTTGTAATACATTAAATAAGTGATATAAACAGC
>NC_056741.1:1576792865-1576807865 GCF_019279795.1 Protopterus annectens | reverse complement strand
TACTTGAAACTGCAGCAAGCTGCTTGTGAAATATGCAATCTACCACACACAGAGGGATTCAACACTTCAGCTATGATGGCAAAAGCAATACCAGCATTTGTTGAAATACAGGTCTTTTTATCAAATGCTCCAACCACATTATCTGTACCTGCAGATAACAACCCATCAGGACCTGCAGATCATAACCTCTGAGAGCTCCAAGTAAAAAAAGTCTCCACTTTGAAGATCAAGGGAAAAATACAGTCAATAATGCCAGACCTTAAAGTTCCATAATTCATTTTGTTTGCAAAATGGAGGTTGGCACAAAACCTGCTATTCTATTAACATTTAAATGAATTAGAGTAATATTTAAAGAATGTCCATGAATGAGCCACAAGGAGCAGAGTCACTCATCTTTCCAACTGCTGTGCTGCTGACTTAAAGAATTCAGATGTGATTTCCAGAAATGTCTTGTTGCCTATATGTATTGTAGAATGCATTTGGCACACTTCAAAGCCTAAAGGTTTATTCCTTATTCTTATAATTCCTCTCCTGCTGTTACCATAACTCCACTCATTACTGCAGTGTACATGATTGATTTCATGGTCACTCAACAAACAACAGAAGTCTTGTCTGTACCATGTTATTTCGAGAAAAAAAACCCTTATTTCAGCACTCATCAAGGTCTAACATTTTTACAATTGTCAGTCATGCACATCACCTTTCTGTAACTCTACAGTTACCACTCCAGCTATTTTTAAATAACTGAGCTCAGCGGTCTATGTAGCACTTTGAGTTTCCATTTGTCACTGAGTCTCAGCTCTGCAGGACACCATCAGACATAACTGTGTATCCTCTTCCTGACTACTGATGTACTTCCCAACAGATTACATGACAGGAAAAGAATAGGGGTGTTTTATCATAAATTTTATTTTGATATTTCAGCTAAAAGGAACATATAAAAAAATCAACAGTTTTTACACACATACACACACACACACACACACACACACACACACACACACACACACACACACACACACGCACACGCACACGCACACACGCATACGCACATGCACACGCACACACACACACACACACACACACACACACACACACACACACACACACACAGAGCTATGCATATATTGTTCTATTTCAAAACATTGAAAACTCATAATATCTAATTTCAAAACATCGAAAATCCAAAACATCTAAAACTCATAACATCGAATTTCATAACACTGAAAATATATAACATCGAGTAGTGTATCATCAAACATGTAAATGTTATAGTTTATTCTGTTAATCTTGTGGTATCACTATAAGACATTGTAGTTTTTATTTATACAGTTATTATTTATATAGTGCAGGAAATTGTCGTATGCTGTACATTTTATGTATTTGCATTTCCTTACTGTATGAATATTGTACATGTATTATGCCTTTATAATTATGTAACCCTTACTGTATTGCTTATGGAGCTTTTCTCCCCGGGCCTTCACTGAAAATGGGTACTTTCAGGCCCAGTGGACTTCCCCAGTAATTAAACTGAAAATAAAATAAAAAAATAAAATAAAATTATATTATTTATATAGTGTTTATTTTGCCACTCTGTACGTGTTTTTAGGCCATACAGCTAAGTGATTTAGATATTATTTGTACATTTTTTATGGTGATTGCGATACAGTGGGGTTAGGATATTAACTTTTTCCAACTGTAGTGTGATCTCAGAGTTTTTATATTTAATTTACGGGGGGGGGGGGTGATGGTGGTGGAGGAGGCTTAACTCCCCCTGCAGAAATGTAATAAAAAGTGTGTTTGTTCATTTGGTGTTGCTATAGGTGGAGGGGATGTTATTTACATGTGCTTTGTAGTTTCCAATGTTGTGATGCAAAGTTTCAGTGTTGTGAGTTTTCGATGTTATGAGTCTTAGATGTTTTGGATTTTCAATTATATGGTCTTGAAGCTTTAAAATTAGACGTTATGAGTTTTCGATGTTTTGAAGTAGCACTGTATATATACATGTATATATATATATATATATATATATATATATATATATATATATATATATATATATATATATATATCAAACATGAGTTTATTGAATTACATTCCTTTGGTTGAAAGTTTATTTCTTTCACCTTGAAAAGTGCAAGTATGCATCACTGAAAATCATCTAAACACACACAAGGACTTTTTCTTTTGTATGAAATAATGGTACAATGGAGATTAGGGAATCTGCTCTTTCACTACTATAGTGTGGTCACAGAGTTGGAATATATAATTAGTGAGGAGAGGGGTGGCACAGAGGGGGCTTGTCCCCCTGAAAAAAGTCTTTAAATGTTTGGTTGTTTGGTTTTTTTATACCTTTTTTCTTAAACATTTGTGCTTGATCAGTTGAGGTGCAACTTTTTCCTTGATCGAGCAAGCCTGATATATATATATATATATATATATATATATATATATATATATATATATATATATATGGGTCTACTTTACATTACCGAAACGACACTTCACACCGACCCCAAATAACCGAAAACACACAACACCGACAACTCACAAAACCGAACACAATTACACCGACACAAACAACGTAAACTACACATGACACACAATGACATATCCACTAACCCTAACCCAAACCCTAACCCTAAGGTCCGACACTACCGCACAGTTACCCTACCCGCACCCTAACCCTAACTCACTTAACCCACCCCTACACCTAAAGACTGTCACTATCACACACTTAACCTACCTGCACCCTAACCCTAACTCACTTAACCCACCCTAAAACATAAAGCCCGTCACTATCGCACACTCACCCTACCCACACTCTAAACCTAACTCATTTAACCCGTCCCTAAACTGCAGTCCGTCACTATCACACACTTACCTTACCCGAACCCTAACTCCGACACTACCAAACACTCACCTTTCCCACACCCTAACCCAAAATCCCACAATATCGCACACTTACCTGACCGCTCCTAACTCTGTCACTATCGCACACTTACTGAGTCGCACTCACACGTTACCCTTGTCGGTCTTTCGGCTGTCGGCAAATCACCTTTTCGATCAACTTGCTTGTCGGTCGTTTCGTCTCGGTCTTCTGCATGTCGGTGAAGTGTCGTGTCGGTAATATAAAGTAGACCCATATATATATATATATATATATATATATATATATATATGTATAATATATATATATATATATATATATATATATATATATATATATATATATATATATATATATATATCTGTATGTATAATACATACATATATAGATATATATATATATGTGTATATATATCTCTGTATGTATCTATATATATATATATATATATATATATATATATATATATATGGATCTCCTACTATTCACCGCAAGCACATTTCACTGAAAATCAAATTAGTGTGCACTTTTCACCGAAAGCATAATTCACCGAAAACACAATTCACTGAAAGTTATATATGGCCTTTTCCCCACTGTAGTGGGGGCTGTGAGGGGCATAGCCCTCCACATATTTTATGCATGTATTATTGTCAGAGAACAGTAATATATTGCAATTACATATATCCATGTATATAATTCAAAATATTTAAAATATGCGCCCCCCCCCCCACACCCCTCTTACTATATATACTAACTCCAGGATTGCACTACAGTGGGGAAAAGGCCATATATAACTTTCGGTGAAATGTGTTTCGGTGAATTGTGTTTTCAGTGAATTGGGCTTTCGGTGAAAAGTGCATGGTGAAATGTGTTTCAGTGAAATGTGCTGTTGGTGAATAGTAGAAGATCCATATATATATATATATATATATATATATATATATATATATATATATATATATATATATATATATATATATATATATATATATATATATATATATATATATATATATATATATATATATATATATATATATATATATATATATATATATATCTACAAATATATATATATATATATATATAGATATATATATATATATATATATATATATATATAGTTGAAGTTGCTAATGTCGATCTTTCAGAGTATCTAATGTTATGTATATTAGTGTTGCTTTGCTGATATGGATGTTAGTGTGTGTGTTTGCGTGTGTGTGTGTGTGTGTGTGTGTGTGTGTGTGTGTGTGTGTGTGTGTGTGTTTGTGTGTGTGAGTGTCTGTGTATGTATGCCTGAGCATGCAAGATCACTGTGCAATGGGGAGTGGGAGTTTGTCCGTACCCCACTGTTGTAAGACAGCCACCCACAGGGGTTTAGCGGGGGCTTGTCTCCTATATAAAATATATACATTTTTTTTTTATTTTTAATTTTTTTTTTTACTGTTCTTTTGAAGTCTATGTTTTTTGTTCTGGTATTTTTTTCAGTGTTTGCTGACAGTTTCATATTGCCTGTGAAGTTGCATGAAAATGTGGCAGTCTGGAGCTGATGGGAATTAGCCATGTACTCTCACTAATAAACATCTGCTACATCTGAATAGTGGAATTCAGTGGTGCATAGAACATATCTACCCTATTATTTAGGGTGTGAAGTGGAAAATAGTGTGCTGTCTTTTGGCAACATACACCCATATACTTCATTCAAAGGACTGGATCTTTTAGTTTGACTTCGGTTGAGCACTGCAAAACTGCCTATATGTTTGTGTGGGGGTAGAGTTGTGTACATGCATGCTTGTAGGGGGTGTTTGCAACCATCCAGAAGTGTTTGGATGTCTGTGTGAGTGTGTTTATTTGCATTCTGGAAGGCACCTGTGTACCTTGTTGCATGGGGTGGTAGGGGGAACATTATCAGAGTGAAGTCTAACTGTGAAGAGTTTGATTCACTGACATACCTCTTTCAAACTCTAGTATAATAAATCTGGGCAAAGCGAAAAAGAATGGTAGTTTTCGGGAGGAAGACACAAAATCCAGGACAAATTTTAAATGTTCTTACAAATTTAGAAATTTGTTAGAACAGGTTTTGCTTTAGCATGTATTTTTCTGAAGAATATGAAGTCTGAGCTGTCCATCTTAAACTGCTCAGGGATAGGTTTCTTGTCTTAATTATTATTATTATTATTATTATTATTATTATTATTATTATTATTATTATGTTTGTAGGGAGTGGGTGAAGGGAAAGAGTCCATTCATTACAGTTGGTAGGATAGTGTAGAGGAAGTTATAAGTTATTTTAGAGTTTCAAAGAAGTAAAGTGGGAGGCTAAATTTTGTGAAGTAGCTATGGTTTTGTGACCAGTCATTTGGTTGACCTGTTTCCATAACTGGTTGGGGTATTTTAACAGCGAGTTCTGAGTAAGATTCACTAACTAATGTTGCTCTATTGCTCATTTAGTGAGATTTTGAACTTGAAGTACTTATGTGATATGGGAGTGGCATTATTTTTCCTAAGAGTGCCAGGCCTCATCCAGTAGCATAGGGCGGGGCAAAGGGGGAAATCGTCCCAGGCACAAAGTGTTAGAGGGCACAATTGAGAGTTCCTGCTGTAATTTTGAAATGCTGGTACAGGCACACTTCATTTCTTTCTTTTTTTTTTTATTTTTTTTGCCCTTTAATTGAATAGCTGAAGGAGGCTGATGAGGAAAACAATGCTTAAGTCTTTTTTTTTCCACTGTTCTCTTGAAAAGCTAAGTAGTTGAATGGATGTGACTTTAAGCAGGCCAATGAACCAATCAGCTTCCTACAACCAGTCAATGTGTTTTTTTATTTATTGATTGATTTATTTATTCATTCATTCATTTTTGAAGAGCCAAGGTGGTGGGGCAAACATAGGAGACTAGCAGTGGGTGCTAGATAACCCAGCTCTGGCTCTGACCTCATCCCTCAGTTTTAGTAGGGCTTAAAGGGACAGCTCAGATGGTGTAGTGATATGTTGCTGTGATTGTAGAGCACAGCATCTTGGGTTCGCAACTTGACAGGGCTGACTGTTTTGGTTGGGAGAGTGGCTTAATGGCTAAGATATTTGCCTTACAAACACAAGGTGCAGGGTTTGAGTCTCGCAAGGGATAATTGGCTAGGCTTAAAATGGCTTGTAAGGGCAGCAAGCTCAGTACTAAACTATGAACCTATGAACTATAATGTTCATAAGTTAAACACTGCTTTTTCTTGCATTTGTAGTCATGTGACTAATGGGAATCATGTATTTTGGTGTTAGTGGGTTGCTCAGTAATTCAGTGGTCCTAGTTGGGATCAAGTGAGGACAGAATGGGTGATCATCCAAGGTAGGAGAGGGTGTTTTTTAATTAGTTTATGCTTAATTATGTTTAAGATCTAAAGGAAATTAATTTGGTGGGAGTGTTTAGACAGTTGAGCTAGGTTAAGCAACTTATGGGATAGTGGGCAATGAATTAATGAAGGAGTACAGTGAAAGGAGAGATGATGGAAAGTTGGTTTGTAATAACTGAGTCATGTAATGAATGCCTATTTGTTTTACACATAATTGACAAGTTAAGTGGTACTGATGTCTGTTAGTAAGCCTGAGATACCATTCTTGAAATGGCTAAGTAAACTGAGGTCAAAGTCACCTAGAAGGATATGTTTTTTTTTTTTATAATCCCAAGAAAATGGTCCAGGCGGCAAGCAAGGATGGTAGTCCAATGAAACTTTATTAAAAGTTAAATATCACAAGCACTTTCACCCTGACTCAATTGCAGGGCTTTTTCAAGTGTGTAAACAAACAACACATTTATTAGCCTCGTTTAAATACCCCATTCACAAAAAAGGTGCCAGCATTATTTCAAATGTTTAAAGTGAAACACTCAGTTCATTATCAAATCTTTAAACCCCTTGAGTTACACAACTTTCACTGTGCACTCCACAAACTTTCAAAAAAGTAAAATATAAATATATATGAATAAATACATCAATACATATATGTACAAAACATAAATAACAAGTAACATTAGGAAACCTTGTGAAAGTATTATAAAAGTGTAGTACAACAAAATGTACTTTTTTCATAACTTCTCCACTCTTTTAATTAAATAAGGTTTAATGGAAATGTGGTCATTTAATCCCAGGGGCTGGGTTGCATTTAATTTTAGTTGCCAATAGGTCTCCCTGCAACTTAACCAATTCTCCCAGTCCCCCCCCCCCAGGATCTATACGTACTTGTTCAAGGATTCCGAATAGAAAACCTACATGTTTGGGTTCTGTGTGTAGGTGCCTACACAATGCATTATTCAGGTTCCCTTTTCTAATACTGTAAAGGTGCTCATAAATACGTTTGTTGAGTGCCCTCTCTGATTTCCCTACATAGAAACTGGGACAGTCTTTACATATAGCCAAGTATACTATATCTCTGGTAGCGCAGTTACCCTTCCTAAAGTAAATCTTACTGTTCTCATAGTTGTTTAACGTAACATATGCGTCCTCTATTATATATTTACAATATCCACATCTACCACATGTTCTTGTCCCCTGGTCCTCATGGATTCTATCCTGGTAGTTGTTCATTTCAAATAACTTTTTTAGATTTGTTCCACTTTTAAAAACAAAATTGGGGCTCTCACCCACCTTATGTGCAATGTCCTTGTTATGTTTCAACATATTCCAATTCCTCCCAACTACATCCCCTTTTAAAAGCTTGTTCACCAGTAGGCACATCCACATTCACATTTTCCAATGGTTTACCCAACATAGGGGGGTATTTTACATCTCATCCCTCTAATACATCATCTGCATCCTCCTTTAATAGGAGTGATTTTTTTATTAGAAATTTAATTTATTTCTGGCCTCTTTCGCTTAAGGAGTTATCTGGTGAGTTTAATAAAGGAGGTTGCAGATGATGTATTAGAGGGATGGGGTATAAAGTACCCCCCTATTTTGTGTAAACCATTGGAGAATGTGAATGTGGATGTGCCTACCGGTGAACAAGCTTTTAAAAGGGTTTTACTGTTAAAACATGGTAGTGTATCTAAAGAATTTAAGGATTTAGTTGGGAGGAATTGGAAGATGTTGAAACATAACAAGGACATTGCACATAAGGTGGGTGAGTGCCCCAATTTTGTTTTTAAAACTGGAACAAATCTAAAAAAGTTATTTGAAAGGACCAACTACCAGGATAGAATCCATGAGGACCAGGGGAAAATAAAATGCGATAGGTGTGGATATTGTAAATATATAATAGAGGACGCATATGTTACGTTAAACAACTATGAGAACAGTAAGATTTACTTTAGGAAGGGTAACTGCGCTACCAGAGGTATAGTATACTTGGCTATCTGTAAAGATTGTTTCAGTTTCTATGTAGGGAAATCAGAGAGAGCACTCAATAAATGTATTTATGAGCACCTTTATAGTATTAGAAAGGGGAACCTGAATAATGCATTGTGTAGGCACCTACACACAGAACCCAAACATGTAGGTTTTCTATTCGGAATCCTTAAACAAGTACGTATAGATCCTGGGGGGGAGACTGGGAGAATTGGTTAAGTTGCAGGGAGACCTATTGGCAACTAAAATTAAATGCAACCCAGCCCCCGGGATTAAATGACCACATTTCCATTAAACCTTATTTAATTAAAAGAGTGGAGAAGTTATGAAAAAAGTATGTTTTGTTGTACAATACTTTTATAATACTTTCACAAGGTTTCCTAATGTTACTTGTTATTTATGTTTTGTACATATAGGTATTGATGTATTTATTCACATATATTTACATTTTACTTTTTTGAAGATTTGTGGAGTGCATAGTGAAAGTTGTGTAACTCAAGGGGTTTAAAGATTTGATAATGGACTGAGTGTTTCACTTTAAATATTTGAAATAATTTTGGCACCTTTTTATGAATGGGGGTATTTAAACGAGCGTAATAAATGTGTTGTTTGTTTACACACTTGAAAAAGCCTTGCAATTGAGTCATGGTGAAAGCGCTTGTGATATTTAACTTTTAATAAAGTTCCATTGGACTACCATCCTTGCTTGCCGCCTGGACCGTTTTCTTGGGATTTGCAGTTCAGTTTATGGTCTTTGCCTGTTTTTTCACTATTATTTGTTTTTTTTATAATGTTTAAGAGAGTACATATCTCTGGAATTACAGTTTTGAACTTCTCAAGGGAGGAAGGTAAAGGAATTTAGACTGGATACTTACAACAAAGACAAAATAACTGCAGCTACCTTGGTACACTGACAAGTACCTTACACAACCGCATGATAATCTACTTAATCAAATACCAAACACCAAATATAGCAAAACATTATTTCAATGAAGATAAAAATCTACCCAGTTTCCACAATGGCCTTTTCACCAATACTCTGCAGCAGGTTAACTGGAATACATTAAGCTACCTACTACTAGATGGCACTGTTACAGAATTTAATAAATTTTTCTAAATATACTCAGCAAACATGACCCAGTCAGAAGTAAGAGTCAAATCTAACTCAGCTCAATGGTTGTCCAAAAATAACAAACAGTTAATGACAGTAAGACACAAGTCCCCGAAAATACAGATACATAATAGAATTCCTGCTAACATCCAACAACTTAGACAGCTAAAAAAGGGCCAAATATTACACTTGAATTGCTAAATACATAAATAAATAAAACTTTTACTCCAAACTACAGACTAAACTCCAACCTAATCCAAAGCTTTTCTGGACTTCAGTAAGAAACTACTGAACCCAGAGAAAAATGACACAAACTTCCCCAGCTACTCCCCTCCAATAAGGTAATAAACCAAAATGACATAAACACCCCCAGCCACTCCCCACCAATAAAGTAATTAAAGCAAAATTACACAACTTCTCCCAGACACTCCTCACCAATAAGGAAATACATCAAAATGGCACAACCTCACACAGCCAGTCCCAAACAATAATGTAAAAAGGCAAAATGACACAACTTCCCCTAGCCACTCACCAAAAAGTAACTAACACAGAAGGTCTTTGGCTAACTAAATTTGCAGATGACTGCAAACTAGGAGCCATAATTGAAACTCCTAACGATGTGGACATCCTACAAAAGGGCCTCACTGAGACAGATGCCTGGTGGCAAAGACATGGTCTCAAGCTCAATGCCAAAAAGTGCATTGTCATCCCCTTTAGTAAAAATTCTGTACCCATGAACTACCACATAGGCGGTAGTCTACTTAACACCGAAAGTGTGATAAGAGACCTTGGGACACAGATGGACAGTAGTCTCTCCTTTGATAATCACATCGCCAAAGTGGTCAGGAAATCCTTCTATGCGGCACTCCTCATCACAAAAGGTTTCTCATTTAAAAAAAAAGAGGTCATTGTTTCCCTCTACTCATCACTCATTAGACCCATTATAGAGTACAATGCCCCTTTTGGTATGTACCTCACAAGACATCTACAACAACTGGAAAGGCCACAAAAATACTTCACAGAGAAGATTACTGGCCTCAAACAGATGCCTTACGCAGACCGTCTCAAAAAACTCCAGCTTTACTCCGTCGCATATCGCCTACTCAGAGGCGATCTCTGCCTAACATACAAAGCTATGTCAAACCCAGAGCTGTTGGACATGCTCCACTTAAAGAAATCCCAATCCCTCTGAGCTACACACTCTAGGGACCTAAACCTTGTTACCACAATAAACAGAACATGCTGGAGGGATAGATTCCTGTCCCAGATACTTTCCATACTCTGGAACAGACTACCTATCTATGTCAAACAGAGCTCCTCATTAGCAATCTTCAAGAAAAAGCTTGATGATTGGATGGGTAATAGGAAATTCACCCCAGGGATCACTTCTGTGGTTCTGCTTGACAGGGGCACAGGAAAATAATTTTCTTGGGTGGCAAAAGCCAGGGTACATTTTTGGCTAGGCTTGTATAGGCCCTAGGGCCAATAGCCTAGTACCTACCTATGAACCTATGAACCTATGAAATAAGGTAATAAAGAAAAATGACACAACCTCCCACAGCCACTCCCTATTAATAAGTTAATAAAGCAAAATGACACAACCTGCCCAGCCACTCCCCAACAATAAAGTAATAAAGCAAAATGACATAACATCCCCCCCAGCCACTCCCCACCAATAAGGTAATAAAGCAAAATGACAAACCCCCCCTAGCCACTCCCCAACAATAAGGTAATAAAGCAAAATGACACAACCTCCTGCAGCCACTCCCCAGCAATTAGGTAAAAAAGCAAAATGATACAACTTCCCCAAGCCACTCCCCAACAATAAGGTAATAAAGTCACTCAAATTAACCATCAATTTCTACAATCAATCTCAGCCTTACTGAAACAAAGTAGCAATCCTAAGCTGACATGTCTAATTCTTTCAACAGTATCAGGAACACACATTTCTTTCACACAAAGCCCCATATCTACCATTAAAAAAATCTCTTGGTAAAACCATCTACCTTAGCCCCTGATAACCTGCCTCCAGAATACCTCCAAATAGTTGCTGATGCATTAGCATACCTTGTGACTATCCCAATAGATTGCTTATTGAGTAAAAACTATCCCCGGGATTCATGAAGCTTGCGCCAGGCACAGGCATAGCATAGGTGGTATAATGCCAAATATGGCTGCCGAGTGATTCAGGTATGATCCAATTCCATGTGCACTACCAGCGTACGCCAGATCTGTGCAGCTCTTGGCTCATGTATGCTAATCACCCCATGCACAGTGCTGCAGCATGCAAATGAAGGTACATAGCGATTCATGAAGTGGTGCAGGCATAGAGTAAGCATACAGAAATGTAAACCAAAAATAATTTTACATTTTGCCAAACAGAACATCGGAGGCTAAATATACAGCCAATGGCATAAAAAACATGCACAACACATAAAAAATAACATTTAATGTCATGGCCACACTAACGCAAAGTACAACCGCAGGGCATGTGTGCGCAAACGGGAACACAAGGAAAATATATACAGATGTCATAAAATTGCAATGTAACACAAATCATGATTTCACCATAATAGTCAATTGTATGCATGCTACACCACAACCAAGCTGCAAGGGTTGCTAAGGGTCTGTGACAGTGTTCGGCGCGGTAACTATGAATTAGTAGTCAATGCCATGCAAATGAGGCAAGTAATACTGAATCACAAACGTCCCGCCAGCCTAAGGATGTACCATACAGTGCAGCGCTAAAACACCAAGGAATGGTCTGGAGGTATACATGACATCAGCAGTGGGAAGTGCCACCATAGCTGTAAGCACATTGGAGCAATGCAAATCCGGGTTGCCCATTGCTAAGCAAAGCCGCAGGATAGGGGTGTGGATGTAGGTATTCTTTGCTTAGCTGAGAGCACACATGGTGCCCAAAAGCGCATGTGTACGTGGATGACAACGTGCCCAAAACCCGGTAAGCAGCTGCACGCGCCGTGCACCACAGCTCAAACAGGATGTTTACGGGAAGACAATAAGGAAATGCCGCAGTAGGGTAATTGGAGTACAAATGAGTAATCAACATCTATTAACTCACAGTGGGCCATTGACGGCAGCTAACAAGGCTACTAGTAGCAACCTGCAGAACAGGATAGGGGGGGTATTGGATTGCAAAGAAAAGAGAACTGTCACCGCAGAGCAAAGCAAACCTGCAGTAGATTAGCTATGGAACACATTTTGCAACACAATCCTGGTTTGGGAAAGTACAAAACAAGAAAGCAGGCTGCTGGATGCATGCCCGACAATGGGAGGGGAATCGTTAAGAAAAGTGAAGGCAAGGGCAAGAGGTGATCCACGGCAGCTAAATGTAATTCAACACCAAAGGCACCACAATAGCAGTACCTGTGGTAAAACACATAAGATACCCTGCAGCTCTGATTGTACCTACATACCCTATGACATCATCAGTGTTCAAAGCACAATAGTATAAAGTGTGAAGGCACCTCACACACACTCATGTATTCCCAAACACTGCACCATTGGTGTAAACAGACGGGGAACTTTTACAATGTACTTGTTGGGAGCTGCCATAGCTGTGATTCATCACCATGTGTTGGAGACTGAAGGTGGTGTGGAGGATGATGCTGACAACTACCTCAGGCCCCAGAGAAGGGAGAAGAGTGTTCAGACCAAGGGTAACCTACCAGGGGCTACATTATTTGGAGATAGTAGAGTGTTACAGGGTGGACAGGGATATCATACAGCAAATTGTTGAGCAGTGCCAGCCAGGCCTGAGATCCAGAAACAACAGAGGGGAACCCATCCCAGTGGGCACGAAGGTATGTGTAAGCTTGAGAATACTAGCCACAGGTACATTTCAAAGGCCAACTGGAGATATCATGGGGATATCGCAGGCATCAGCATCCAGGATACTCCACCAGTTCCTGGATGCCATGTTACCATGTGCCAATGAGCATATATACTTCCCCCAAACTGAGGAGGAGTTGGCCAGCAATATGCGTCTCTTCCACCATGTGGCAGACTACCCAGAGGTACTGGGTACAATAGACTGCACGCACATACATATCAAGTCACCACCCGGTGAGGATGGTAGGCGCTACATAAACCACAAGGGATACCACTCCATTAAATGCCAGGTCAGGTGCAATGCCCAGGGCATTATCATGGATGTGCGTGCTGGCAGCCCTGGAAGCTACCATGACTCCCACATCTGGCATGCCTCACAGCTGTATCAGGTATTTGTCAGGGGGGACATTCCATACGGCCACCTTGTGGGGGATGCTGGCTATGCACTGGAGCCGTGGATGATGACTCCCATCAGAAATGCACACACACCCATGCAAGAACGCCATAATGAGGCACACGCACAAACCAGAATCATCATAGAGCATGTGTTTGGGATGCTGAAATCACGGTTCCATTGCTTGGACATATCTGGTGGAGCCTTGCAGTACTCTCCAGGAATGTGTGCCCACATCTTCATGTGCCATGCTACATAATATGATCCTGCAGAAACAGCTGCAGCAGGGACATAATGGTGAAGGCCCTCACAGCCCACCGCAATTGCCAAGGGCATCACAGGCACAGAGGGATTCTGACCACGAACACCCTGTGCCAGCCCCAGTAGGCAGACAGAGGCATGCCCAATGTGCCCATGCCTTGACAAAGAGAGAACGTAGAGCACATACACTGACAGTGTAGGCCCCTATGGACTGACACACTTCTCCACCTGCACACACAGTAAAATGGATGGCACACACGCACGACCACCTGTAAATTGTTATGTATAGGTGGTGTACTGTGTGAATCCTACATAGGCAGCCCTCAACTATTGCACACACAACAGCTATTGCAACAAGGCAAGTCAACACCTGAACAGTAAATGAAGCTAACAGCATGTGTTGATAATGTATGTATAGGTTCCTAGGTACATCAGTAGGTACATGCCTGATTATCAGAGGCCATTCATCAGCCTAGGCAAAATGTGTCTCCTGTTGCCACCCCATCGATTAACTAACTGTCCCTCTGTGGAGCAGAGCCAATTGCGGGATCTCTGGGTATAAACATTGTTCCCACCCACTCTGCAAGGATTCCCTGGTGTGTTAATGAGGGGCTCCATATAATGTAATCAGGGATGTATTTACAAAGCATGGGGAGTACCCATGACAGGTATCCATTACCCCAGCATTCTCCAGTTATGGTTGTGGTAAGGTGTAGCACATTACAGTGTGTTGTTTGCAGTATGGAGGAACAGCTGTAGTACAGTCCACATACAAAACACCATAACACTTGTAAATATCGCAGATGCCCAAGTGGTAAAGGCACTGACTGTGTCGTGCATGTCCCCGGTTCCACGACCTGCAAGGGCTGTTACGTAATTCCGATGGCACGAATAATGGATGTTGGATGCAAGTCATTAGAGCACGTTTAAATACGTTAGTGGGTTTATGTGCTGGCAAGTGACGGTAAGCATCGTCTAAACATGACTACATGGATATGCACAAAACAGGTCTAAGCTTTGCTGAATATCAAGCAGATCATGGTCAAAGATGGCCAGAACAGGTGAAATCTGCATTATTCACCCTTGTACTAATAGTGCCTGCTCTGAGAGGTAAAACAACCACTGCCAGGAGTAGAACACGCAACCATGTATGCAATCACCTAAA